>NC_067157.1:24072442-24219942 GCF_903995435.1 Acomys russatus | reverse complement strand
CTTCTTCTTCTTCTTCTTCTTCTTCTCCACCTCCTCCTCTTCCACCACCTCCTCCTCTTTCTTCTTTTGTTTTTCTGTGACAGGGTTTCTCTGTGTAGCTCTGGCTGTCCGGGAACTCACTTTGTAGGCCAGGCTGGCCCCGAATTCACAGCAATAGGCCTACCTCTACCCCTCAAGCGAGGAAATAACTTCTATTCTTCATACACCACAGTCTCCACAGTGAGCTGCACGAGAGGGAATCTAAGTTTCAACTGTTCCCATTCCTGTCTCTGCATCACGCAGAAATCTGTCTCTTCTCTCCCTGGCACAGGGAAGGATATGCTGTGTGTTCATTTCACTGGAGACTAAACAGAGAAGGAACCATGGCCTGAAGACACGCAGCTGCCTGAAGGCTCCTCTGCAGGGTTTACAATAAATACAGTGTTGTTGACAGCTCTGGGAGAAAAAAAAAGAAAGAAAGAAAGTTACAAAACAAACAGCATAAAACCAGCTAGCCCTGTGTAAATAGTGTTGATTATATACTATGTAAATTGCAATAGGAAAAAAACAAAGTCGAAAACTTTAATTCCCTACCTTCTAAGTAAGTTTCTACAGGTAAACCATGTAGTCTTCTTTGGAAACAAACAAACAAACAAAACTACTTCAATAACATTTTAACAACAACAACAACAACAACAACAACCCAAATGCCGGAAGTCAGCTCTGGAGCATGAATGACAAAACCAGGAGCTCTGGGACACAAGGCCTGGCGTCAGTACCCTGAGGTAAACAACAGTCAGTGGCTACCTGTCTGCTCTCCTTGTTCTAACTGTAATTTCCCCACCCGTAAATATAAAAACTCTTCCACTAGCTTCATGCTATTTCCAAATATAATTTGACTTTAACAAAGCAAAGGCTTGAATACAAACATTTCTCAAAGAAAATAAAACATGTTTTTTTCTCTTTTCCAATACATTTCCACACAGTCACTGAAAACACACATGCTGAAGAGATCCACACTTCGCAAATAGCTGGGTAGTGTGCATGAACAGGAGGAGAGTAAAGAGCAGCGCAGCAGCCATGATGGCTTTCACGACGAATAAAGTGCCTACAGTTCTAGGCTATTAGAAACATTCCCCCTTGCTCATGCCCAAGCCAGGACTCCAGGCTGCAAGCTTCTTTGAGTCTTCTGTGGCCCTGCTTAAGCGACAGACAGTTCTGATAGCCCCCTGGTACATTCTCTTGGTGCTCTCAGATGTCGCTGCTTCCCAAGTCTTTAAGATGTGAAGTGAAACCTCATGGGACACATTAATGGGGCCAAAAGCACACGCAACCAAAGCCAGCAGCCATGTCGCAGCGCCCTGGATTCCCATGAGAAACTCTGCAAGCAGCTCATCTACGTCACCGAGTCTGCAAACAGGCGGCTGCGAGAGTTTAAAAATACTTGGGCTGTTTGGAGAGTTCCCTGGCCATATTTAGCTCCCCATCTGACCGTCATCGAACAGACACTAAGGCAGAGAAAGGAGGCTGTGCGGGTGCTAACGTTTTCCCCCCACGCCCATTCTCAAGCCCACCACCCTTACTGCCCCCCACCCCCACCCCGGCGCAGCTTGTCCCCTCTCCAGGAAAGCTGCAGCTCTCAGGTACAGCTCTGCTGTCCTGGACATCTGCTTGGTTTGTCTATTTTCTGCTACGGGCAGAGGACAGGAAGGAAGGGTTTGTTTCCTGTAAACAGAGGGAGAGAAAATTACAGCTATTATTGTTTTGACAACGGAAGTCCTAGCTGAAATTGGTAGCACGGGTTCGTTCTTGACAGGCAGCAGGTCTGAGTATAGCTCTTGGCAAAAAAAAAAAAAAAAAAAAAAAAAAAAATTCCTCCCAAGGGGTCTCAGAGGCAAGCGGAATGCCTTGATAGCTCGGCGTTAGATGTGTAATGGCATGGCAGTACTGTGCTGAGCCGTCCTGATCCCGGGCTGTGGAAATGGTATGTAGCCTGTGTTTTGATGAGTGTTTTCATACAAACCTCTGCCACCCGAAACAAGCATGACAGATCTTGACCTTCGAGCACATACTCGTTTATGTAAACATACACCCCAAGGTTCACAATGCCTTGACATGGCAATCAATCATATCTATCTGTTAACTATCTCCCCTTCTTCCCTGTACCATCAAACTTCATTTCTTTTGTAGCCTTCTTCACTTTTTAGGCTATATATAGTGCCTGTGTACTCAATAGAAAACTGAAATTACCCAGCACATGGTAGGATTCTGCCTCTTGTTTTCAGTTTCAATATTCAGTGTGTCTACATGTTGCTAGGAGTGTATTTGTTATTTTTGAGATCTTTTTAATTCCATTTTTATCTGGTCAGTCTTTTTTTTTTTCTTTTTCATTTATTTAAGTAATTTCTTCAGATTACATTTCAATTGTTACCCCCTCGCTTCTTCCTGATGCCCACTCCCTCTCTCTTTCACCCTATTCCCCTCCCCTACATCTGTAGAAAGCTCTCTTTTAAATATATTTTATTAATTTATTCATATTACATCTCAATGGTTATACCATCCCTTGTATCCTCCCATTCCTCCCTCCCTCCCATTTTCCCCTTATTCCCCTCCCCTATGACTGTTCCTGAGGGGGACCTCCTCCCCCTGTATATGCTCATAGGGTATCAAGTCTCTTCTTGGTAGCCTGCTATCCTTCCTCTGAGTGTCACCAGGCTTCCCCATCCAGGGGACGTGGTCAAATATGGGGCACCAGAGTTCATGTGAAATATCTGGTCAGTCTTTGAAATCTAAAAATACAGTGGAGTCTCGGACAGAGCCGATAACCAGATCCACTGGGCTGGGCAACAGGGAAAAGTAAATTCAAGCATATCCAACCATTAATGACAATGAAATTTCTTATTCAAAGGAAGTTATGGGAGCAATAAACTTAATTTTCATATTTAGAGCAAGGTGCATGCTTTGTCAAGTACATGTAAAGCACTGGTTGATTTTGTTGACGATGAAGTTACAAGACTAGCGTAGATTGTCTATACTGCAGTACACACCATAGAGTATATACTCTGTGGAGGGAGAGTAGACTAGATGAATACAGGCTGAAGTCTCTTGGTGAAATTATTTCCATTCTTGTCTGTCTTAATATTGCACTTGACTGTCTTTCTGGCCTCTGTTATGGTTCCAAGTGACAAGGTAACTAAAAACTCAGCTTTGCCCACCCCCCACCCATCACATTCTATCAAGGTCTATGGCTTCAATGGTATCTATGTGCTTTGCCAACTTGGGACTCCAAGGCAACACCAGTAGTAATGCATGCCAGATTCTTAGAAGTCACAGTAAATGTGACAGAGCCACTGGGCTATCTGATAGACCTTTTTTTTTTTTTTTTTAAGTTTTTTGAGACAGGCTTTTTCTGTGTTATCTTGGCTGCCCTGGACTTGCTTTGTAGACCAGGCTGGCCTTGAACTCACAGCAATCCTCCTGCCTCTGCCTCCCAAGTGTTGGAATGAAAGGTGTGAGCCCACCACGCCCTGCTCTCTGATAAAGTGCTTACACTTCCCATTCCTGAAACAGGAAATGTCCCCATTTGAAACCTGCTGTCTGTCGGCCCTCAGCAATATAACTTTTCTCAGTCATAAAGTTACTTCTTATTTTGCTTTGCATTTTATTGTGAGTCTTCCAGGGATCTCTCTTGCTTTGAATCACCCTCATATCTTCTACTGTGTTTCTCTTTCTCCGTTCCTGGGCATACTATATGACTTCAAACCCCCATCTCTTTCACCCAGACAACTGTAGTAGCCCTCACTTCAAAACTGAATTTAAGATGCTTACACTTGAACTTCTGAAACTGCCAATCACTTCAGCCCGTGATTTCCACAATTAATCTCCTCTAGGCTTTGCCCATTGCATTCAGTAATGAAATCTAAGCACCCTATCTTGAAATGCCTTCAGGTATCTCTTCTCCGTGCTCTGTGGGCCGCTGCTCCTGCACTGTAACCGTCGTTATCTTCCTCGAGTCCTCCTTTCACACTAGAGTCTCCGCGTGAGTGTCATTGCCATGTTGCCTTTCCTACCTTCACTCTCTCCTGATTCTCAGGTCTCAGCTTAGCTGTTAGCTTTCATGGAGGCCAGAGCTCTCTTCAGTCTTTCCATCATTGGAGTTACTGTTGCCTGGTGAGTTCTTGCTTCCTTACTTCCTTCCTTATACCCCCCTTCCCTCCAAAGAAGCTATCTATCACCTCAGAAAGCTGTGCTGACAGAGGCCTTGTTTTCAAGTCTAGTGAGCCAGCCAAACACTCCTGACATGCAGTGATGCTCAAAAGTTGTGAAATGGATTAGGGAATTGTGCAGCCGAGGAGCGACATCTGTTATTTCATATTAGGAAAAATTCTCTTAAACAAGTGTTGGATAAGCAATTAGAGGGTTCATCGCTGGGAAAGACTAATTCTTTATGTAACACCAAATGGTCATCTCTGAAACTATAGACACTCTTTTGTGTCTAAATGAACTCAAAAAGTAGTATTTATATATTTATGTATAGTGTGTGTGTGTGTGTGTGTGTGTGTGTGTGTGTGTGTGACAATAATAATCAAAGAAAAAGAAGTTATCAATTTGGAAGAGAGTGGGAGAGCAATAGAAGGAACTAGCAGAAGGGGATATCAGAGGGATTGAAGGGTGGAAAAGGAAGGAAGAAATAATGTAATTATATTATAATTAAAATAAAAAACATTCAATGTTTTGAGAAGAAATAAGTGTTGTTAGAGCAGACCTTTGAATAATGGGTGAAAATGAGAGGAGAGAGAGGGAAGGGGAAAGTGGAGAAGGAGGCAGAGAAAAAAGAAGAGGAAGGGAAGGAGAAGTGAACAGAGGGAAGAGAGGAAGGAGAGAAGGGAGGGAGGGAAGATGGAAGGTGACTTACAGAACTAGGTCCAAATTTTCCACTCTCGGAGCTCAAGAGAGGAAGAAGGGATGTAAAAGAAGAAATGAAAGGCAGAGGAGGAGAAAGGGAAGAGGAGCAGAGGAAGGAGAGAATGGAGGTGGAAGCGTGAGGGAAGTTTTCAGGACCTTTGGACTAAGTTAAAGATTCTAAGACTTTTTCCAAGGGTGTGGACAAACCACTCTGCATGTAAGCAGGTCAGTAACAAGATAAAACTCACTTCAACTATGTTCATAGTAGCTTTATTCATAATAGCCAAAATCTGGGAACAACCTAGATGTCCCTCAGCCAAGGAATGGATGAAGACACTGTGGTGCATTTGCACAATGAAATACTACTCAGCTATTTAAAATCAATGAAATCATGAAATTTGCATGCAAATGGATGGAACTAGAAAGAAAACTATCCTGACTGAGGTAACTGAAACCTAGAAACACACACATGGTATGTATGCACTTATAAGCAGATATTAGCCATGTAGCACATGACAATCATATGACAATCCACAAAGCCAAAGAAGATGAGTAACAAGGAGGGCACAGAGGAGGATGTTTGAATCTCACTCTGAAGAGGAAATAGAATAGGAAGTGGATGAAGAGGGGGAAAGGGTAGGAGAGGAAATAGAAAGGAAAATGAGGGTGAGGAATCAGACATAGGAGGAGCAGGACTGGAGGCCAGAGGGTTTGGAGAGAGAAGAAAAACCAAGTACAGGGGTATCTTTGAGACAAGCTGAAGACCTACAACAGGGTAGGCTTCTGGGAGGATATGGGGATGACTCTAACTAAGGCTCCTAGTAGCAGGGGTCATAGAGACTGAAGAGGTCACTTGCTAGCCAGATAGGACTCCCAGTGGAGCGAGGAAAACACCAACCCACCCACAAAAACTTCAACCCAAAATTTACTTTGCCTACAAGATATGCAGGGATAAAGATAGAGCAGAGATTGAAGGGACGTCCAACCAATTCCTGGCCCAACCTGAGATCCACCCAGTGGGAAAGAGCCAATCAGTGACACTTTTAATGATACTCTTTTATGCTTGCAGACAGGAGCCTAGCGTAACTTTCCTTTGAGAGGTTCCACCCAGAAGCAGATAGAAACCGATCCTGAGACTCACAGCCAAATATTAGGCGATAGCAGAGAGCCTTGAGGAAATGTTGGGGAAAAGATAGAAGGACCCAGAGGGTACAGGAACTCCAAAGAAGACCAACAGAGTCAACTAACTTGGGCCATGGGCAGCTTAGTCTTCATGTGGGTCACTTAGTGAGGGGAGCAGCAGCCATGTCTGACATGGACTCTGTGGCCTGGCTTTTGGTCACTTCCTTCTAGAGGGGCTGCCTTGCCACAGAGGAAGAGGATGTGCTCAGTCTTGATGGAACTCAGTGTGCTGGGGTGGGATGATGGGAATCCTCCCCTTTTTTTTGAGGAGTAGGAGACGGGGTGGGGGAAGGGAGGACGGGACTGGGAGAAGAAGAGGGAAGGGACTATGATGGGGATGTAACGTGAATACATTTTAAAAAGAAAGAAAGAAAAAAGGATTAAAAAAAAAGATTCACTTTCAAAAACAATCTTCAACACTGCAATGTGGAGAAGTTGGAGGAGAGCAATAGGGCAACTGTCCGTCTTGCCACTGGGAGCTACTGCAGTAATCAATAAGGGAAGATCATAAGAGTTTTCACTAAACCAATCGTGGAGGAGATGGAAAAATTTGGACAAATCCTAGATATATTCCAGAGATAAAATAAATGGTGTTTAGCGCTAAGGATGGTTGGAAAGGACATATGGAAATCTACTGTTAGGTTAGCAAAACTACGATTTAAAAAGAGCTTGAATGGAGGTACCCTATATTGGGGGAGGGAGGATAATGCACCTCCCAGAAGCCATAAGTTACTGAACAAAAATCTCAGTGCCAGATGGAAGATACTTTCCATTGAGTTATTTGTCCTGGAGATCCCAGAGACCCTCCTAAACAACACCGAGTACTTACTGCTACTGTTCTTGCTTACATACCAGAATTTGGTGGCAAGGCCCTGTGAAGAATACCATACTCTTTGGTCGCATAATATGGAAAAATCAAGTTGGAGCTCACCTGGAAACTCCCTCCTGCTGGCTAATTTTCACAGTACTGGGGGGGGGGGGTACTATGCAGGCTGCTGGGGGAGAAAAGTCAGCAAGGTATAGAAATGATTACCAGTACCAGAGGTTGGGGAAGAATCCCAAAAAAGAGTCTTCTGGACACATCATACTCGTTGAACTCATGAAATCATGGTGCTTGTGGTCACATGCGCAAAACCTGCACATAATTGGGTTCTCCATGGAAAGGGAAAGAAGCCGTGAAGCCCACCCCACCCTGAGGGACTATTGACAGTTAATGATGAGCGAGGAAAGAAGTGTCACTTGCTTTAGTACTATAGCCGCTGCTAAGTGGCCCACGCATCAATAAATAACTTCCTACTCACATTCACGTAGGCAGCCCTATTTAAATGTAATATGGCCCACAGACCAAAGAGATCTGAAAGTAGGAGGGGACATTGTGGGGAAGAGAAGGGGTTCCAGCAGGAAGAAATATAGGGAATTAGACAAGGTAATAAAGGGCAATGGTGATTCAATCTCGCTATATAGATATATGAAGCTGTTACAGACTATATTTTGAAATAGTGGTGTTTTGTTATGTAAGACTGAAATGCTAAACTATGGCAGATGCAGAATATCATATGTTAATTCTTAGGCAGATGTTGGTATACTATGTTAGTCATTTTTCTGTTGTTGTTGTTGTTAAGAAAACATCATGAATAAGAGCAACTTAAGGAAAACAGAAGGGTTTTTTATTTTTTTATTTTTGGCCTTACACTTCTGGTAGGATCAAGTCAACAATGGTAAGGAAGGCATGGCCGCAGGAGTTGATCACATTTTATCCACACACAAAGCAGAGAGAGAAGCTAGAAGGTAGCTGGCTTGATGGTGGCACCATTCACAATGGAAGAGAAACTGAAAAGGAAATTTTTAAAAATGTTATCAAGGCTGGGAAATGGCTCAGTTCATTAAGAGCCTGCAGCACAAACATTAGGGTCTGAGTTCTGGATAGCCAGCACCCATGGAAGAGCTCACATTGGTGCAAGTCTGTAACAGCCGCCCTGGGGATGTCGGGACAGGTGGATCCCTGGAGCGTCTTAGCCAGCCAACCTAGCAACATCAGTGAGCTCCATGTTCAGCAAAGACCCTATTTCAAAACTAATATCGTGGAAAGGTCTGGGGAGATGGCTCATCAGGTAATAGCAGTTACTGTTAAAACAAGGGGGCCTTCACTGAATAGCCAGCAGACACACAAAAGCACTGGATATGGTACCATGCACATGAAACCCCAGTGTTGGAGACAGGCAGATCCCAGGAGCTCACTGGCTAGCCAGCCTAGGCAGGTGGGCAGAAATAGAGAAAGATGCCCAACACAGCATCTTCCTCTAGCTTCCTCATGTACGGATCCACATAAACATGAGTGTATACCACATACATATATGTGGACACACACACATACACACACAAAGTTATACATACACTACACATACCAACACACATTTATAAAAAGGTTGTTAAATCTGAATGCTTCTAAGAAATTCAATTATAGATGTGAAATAGAATCTCAAATATATATATACACATATATATGTATACATATACATGGTGGGCAGGAATTACAAACTCGGGAGTTGTGGTTACAACCTATGAAGAAATGATAGAAGGACACTTCGTATTATATCTACATGCCTTAAAATGCAACCTATAGAAGTAAGCTACTATGAGCATTGTAAACAGCAAATATGTATGATGGAAAATTATACAGATTATTTTAAAGATGCCAACACATGTTTGCTTGGAGAATATTTTCACTTGTGTCACTATCAGTTTTATTTTTAAAAATCAGAGAATGACAGCAATTTATATATTTTAAGTTTGCTGTGACCATTTGCTATTTTTCTCTACCAAAATTTCAAATTGGTTAGAAATTGAAAAATTAAAAACTCTTCATAAACCTTTCTTTGCAGAAAGCTTTATTGTAGTGCCTACACCACACAAGTGATGAAACAAACACGTTATTTGGGATTTACGTATTTGTTTTTATTTTTAACTGATATGTAAAGCTTGTATGTGGGTATGAAATACTCTGTGGAGTTTCGATACATGTAATACTTAAATAAGAATCAATCAATGTCTCCATAAGCATAACCTCGCCATGGGGAAACTCCTCTAGGGCGTGGTTAAATACGCTTTATCATCATCAATTGTGCTTCTAGAACACCAGACCCGCCTTCTCCCATCTACTCATAAGGTAGCACACCCTAGTTAGCCTTTCCCCATTTTCCCTCTCGGCTCTCACCAGCCTCTGATAATCACCCTTCTTTTCCAACTGTCAAAGTAGCTTGTTTTGACTTGATATGAGACCTGGCCTTTCTGTGCCTGGCTTATTTCACTTAACATAACAATCTCCATCCATCTTGTCATAATTGACAGAACTTTATTCTTTGTGTGTATAGGTATGTAGTAGTGTGTATGTGTATGTCATGTATGTGTGTGTCATGTGTGTGTGTGTATGTGTATGTCATGTGTATACATGTAGAGGCTGGAGGTTGATGTTAGGATGTCTTCTTCTATTGCTGTCCACTGCATTCATTTTTCCATGCGTGGTCTCTCACTGAGCCCGGAGCTCATCACTTGGTAAGGCTGGATGATTAGTAAGCCCTAGAACTTTGCCTATCTCACCTTTTCCTCTTGTTCCCCTTCCTACCCCATTGCCAGAGGTACAGATGAGCCATCATACCTGGATTTTTATGTGGGTACCAGGTATCAAAACTTAAATCCTCATTCTTGTCTGGGTCAGTTAAGACCATCTCTTCAGCTCCTGAGTTCATTATTTCGTATGGCTGAGCAATATTTTACCACAGTTTCTTTATCCACGGCAACCATATTAAGAATAAAGACCTTTGCTATAGTTCTATTAGAATTGTTTTGTAGGCCAAGGAGTTAGACACACATGCACACACATACAAATGAGTTCATTTCCTCTGCCTCCAAACAGTGCACAGAACAGTACTTAGTCGACTCACCGTTCTTTCTTTTTTATTTTATCTCAGTCACCATGACAGACATGAATTGTTTGAAGTTGGAATGAATGAGCTCCTGTGTTTATCTTTGAATTGTTTGAAGCAAGGTGTAAACCTGAGTGTGTGACAGGAAAGGCACATGTGAAAGACCACCCAGTGGAGTGTCCATTTAACAGAAGTGAACTCTGTTCATTTCTTTGGGCTGCCATATAAAATGCTAGAAACTGAGTGAGTTAAAAAAAAATATCAGAAATGTGTGGAAGGATAGAAATCTGAAATGAAGATATTATCAGGGCCATGGTCCCTCCAAGATGCTCTAGGAGAGGCTGGCTCATTGTCTTTGATGCCACTGAGCATTCTGTGACTTACGGCGTTATAACTCCAACCTCTTCCTGTAGTCACGTCTCTAGCTTCCCTCAGTATCTATGTATCTCTTTCCTGATGTGACCTTTTCCTCTTTATGTCTCCATTTTATTAAAAGGGGATAAGTCCCACTGGGTTAGAGCCCACCAAAATCAAAGGTTCCCTCACTTACCTCATTAAATTTCAATGACCCTGGTTCTAAAATCATGTTTGCACTCACAGGTACCGAGGACTCAAATGACAACGTCTCTCTCTTGAAAGGGTGCAAGGTCCAGTCTATTCCCATGAACCATGAATGCTATTAGGAATGTGTGTGGACTGACAGGTGGAGGGACAGGGCAGGAGTCTTCCTCTGGGTGTGTATACACCTAACAAAGAATTGCAACTGAGTACCATTCGCTGCTCTCTAGTTTGCTTCCTGGTTTGTGTTCTTAGTGGTTGTTTGGACAGCCTTCTACCCTGTCCCATGATTCCATTCGCAATGAGTAATGGACCATTTTTGGGCTCTCACTTCCACTTTTAATGAACACCAATGCTAATTAACTGACAGAAACATGTAACTGCTCTTGGCTACACTCATCTCTCACTGAGGTCATAACTGGTGTCTGGAATGTAATTTACTGGCATGTAAGGCACGTGCTGAGATTCTCAGGGTGAGGACCACTTTTGCAAAGGCCAAAGCAGTGCAAGGAAGGCTTCTCTGGGTAAGGTAATATGTTCCATAGCTCCTGGCCTTGGCTGAATGACTCATCAAAGTCACAATGATTCCAGTGGAATGCTGCAAAGATTTCCCAACACACTACCGTCTGCTGGGTGGGACAGAGGCCCACTGTTTGAATGACTACTGCTTACACATTGAACCAAGAAGCCACATTGAGACCCCCTGAAAGATCAGAACAGCACAGTGCTCTGATGTTCAGTATTTGCCATAAATTCATTCTCCTACTGGCAAGCCATACCTCAGGAGGAAAAAAAAAAAAAAAAAAAAAAAAAAAACACACATACACACACACACTAAAAAGGCAGTATCAAAGATCTCTGTTTAGGAGAATGGCAGGCACCCAAGCCATTGTGTGCCCTGCAGTGAGGTCACCCAGACAGCCTGCTTCAAGACCGAACTCTGCACTCCCTGTGAACTCTACCAAATTAGCTTTACACCATGAAGCCGGCTTGCTTCTCTAGAGGATCAAAGTAGCTGGACCGAGTCCCAGCGCTCTGTAGATAACCAGTCACAGGATACGTTTGCACCCTGTCGTGCCCCCAGTACATCATGCTGCGGATTCCTCTGTATTCCTCAGTTTATTTCCATAGAGGGAACTTGGGTTCACATATTTCCCCTGTATTATCAGCACTAATCTGTACACTCCACTCTCCTTACAACGCCTCTGGAACTGTGTAACATTGTTTTTCTCATGTATGGGGCTACTGTTCCCAACGGAGTCCTTTTATCCTTCCTATAATAACCTTTGTAATAGTAACAGCACCTCCTTGTAACACTTAAAATGCTTTTCTCACAAGGACAGCATGACAAGGGAAAGTATGTCAATATGATTCTTAAATGACTTTGGGATTGTGTAAAGTCACAAGACTGCTTAAAGCAAAATAAGCAACAGAGTGAGCAGATGTATTAACATGAAAATGGAAGAGAATAATGCAAGTTAGAATGTGAACTCTCTAGTGGTAAGACACATTGCTAATATTTTTTCCCCTGCTCAATTCATATGAACTAGAATGGCTTTCTAAGCATATATATGCTGTATATTTGAGAGTGTGTGTGCACACACGTGCATCCATGCCTGAGTGCAGCAGGCAGATGAGGGTATGAGATTCCCTGGAACTGGAGTGATGGATGTCTGTGAGGTGCCAGGAGGGTGCTGGCTTTTGGACATGGGGTCCTGTGAAAGAGTGGTAAGCACCCTTAACCTTGAAGCCATCTCTCTAGCCCCTGACTGACTCTAAACTCTTACCTCCTCCAATTCTATAAAAGTACGCTTACTCAAATGTGGCTGCTAGTCTCTAAAAGCATTGTGAAACTTCTTCCTCAGAAACACCTTTGACTCTTGATTGTGAAACTTAAAAACCGCAAACAAAGCAGCCTCACTGCTTTGTAATTGAATTTTAAATTTGTCCTCCCAGTGTTTAGTCACCTTGGATACTCATCGCATTCAGACTATTTATTCCAATGGAAGTATTTTTGTTTCCAAAAACCAAGCCAGCCATCATGCACTATGATATTATCAAACGGTATTAGATATTCCTAGTTTCAAAATGAAGTATGTTCATTACAACTCACCTGAAGAAACAATATCCTGCTGCATCCCTCTAATCTCCTCTCATGAGCAAATGAGAATTACACTGAAGAACAATGAAGAGCTGTATGAATTAGTTTAGAGGGCTACCCATGCTATATTTTAAAGTAAACGGAGGAATAGTACACTTTTTGTTTTACCTTTACACATATATATCTATAAAATAGCTATACTGAATTTTGTCCAACCGCTGGCCTATGTATCACAGCCGAAACATTTGCAGTTTGCTCATATTTTTATAAAAAAGTGTTTAGAGAGATTTTGTTAATAACCCTCCATTGTGTATAAATGCTTTCATTTCTGTAGAAGAGATTCCCTAAAGTGGAGGTGTTGGATTAAATTATCTATATCATGCTTATTATCACTTGTAGGAGGAATAGAAGGGCCTATAATTAGTAAAGTATTATAGAAATTAAATTAATAGCATAATTAAAATGCAGTTTCTGAGTTACCCTGGGTACATGACTAAAGAATGCCAGCAGACCATACTTTCATGAGAATGTGTTCACATTGTATGAGTGATTCCCCTAGGGCTATGATTGGCTGTGCTGTTAAAGTTATTACTGCATTCTTTATCACTCTTCAAGTGTTTTAACCATCCTGCAAAAGGAAAATAACAATAATACAGTCAGAAAAGAGCTACCACCAATTCCCTGTTACAACTCAACAAAAAGTGCCCAGAAGGTCCTATGGGAACCTGGATATCCTGCTTAAAGACCACAGTGTTTACACCAATCCAACTCTCCCTTATTCACCATTGTAAATTCTGCCTGGAAAAAAAATCAACAATTCCTTATATTTGAGATATTTTCTACAATTATTCAATAAACAACAGAGCAATTTCTACTTTTCATTGTTGTGTTGTTGTCCCTATTACCTTTCTAATGTCATCACAACAACTTGTCATATGCTGACAAAATGAGCATTGATAAAAACATGCTGCATGTCAGTTTACAAAGAGTACTTTTTATAGAGACCATCAAATGTGTCCATAAAAAAATCATGAAATGTTTCCTTTTGTCTCAGTATCCTTATTATAACATAGTGTTTCCAATTTTCAAAAGAGAAGGTATATTTATCTCACTTCATAGTGAGAAACAAAGTCATTATTACAGAAAAGCTCAATTTTCTATGACGTGTAGACTTTATGTCATTTGACATGTATTTGCTAAGTGCCTCTTCCTCACCAGGATCAGTCTTAGGCATGAAGAACATAGAGATGGACATACTGGTTCCTGGTTCAAAGAAGTCAAGATTCTAATATGGTCCCTAAGGCAATGACCACACTTAGAGCAGAGTATGAGAGGAGCTATAACAAAGATATGTAAGTTAAAAAAAAAAAAAAAAAAAAAAAATGGCTGTCAGAGCAATTCTCAACAGCTGCTTTTCCATATAAGATATAACAAATAAATAAAATAATGTAAGTACCATACTGAACTGGAGTATATCAACGAAAAGAAACACTCAAGACCTTATAGAAGACTCATAGATATGTCTGCAATTTTTTATGTTTAGATGATTATGTCTATTACAAATAGCTGGCAAGCAGCATTGTATGGCCCAAACCTGCCATTTCCCACACCCACTGAAGGTGGCCCCAAGGTTTTCACTGCTGAAAGAAACAGGTAATAAACATTTGCAGCAAGCTGCATATGGTGGCTTGTGTCTATAATCTCAGCGCTGGGGAGGTAGGATCAGGAGAATCAGAAGTTCAAGGTCTTGGCTATGTATCAGGTTCATGACCTGGCTAGGATGCAGGGGGAGACTGTATCTTGAAATTGTTAAAATAAATAGATCAAGGAGGGGAGAAGAAAGGAGAAAGAAGAGAGTGGGAGGAGAAAGAGGAAGAGGAAGAAGAAGGAAGGAGGAAGAGAAAGGAAGGAAGGAGGAGGAAGAAAACAAGAAAATGAAGGAGACAGAGGAGGAGCAGGAGAAGAAGGAAGAAGAAGAGGAGGAGGAGGAAGACAAGGAGGAAGAGCAGGAGGAAGAAAAAGAGGAGGAAAAGGAGGAGGACGACGACAAGGAGGAGGACGAGGAGGATGATGAGGACAAGAAAGACAGGGAGGAGGAGAAGAAATAAGTAATGTGTTTATAGCATGGTCCTCCTCAGAAGTTAGGGAAGAACAAAACTCAAAATGCTGGCAAGCAAGAAAGAACTGTAAAGGCATAGCTATATTTCTCCTCTCTTAACTATATAAATGAATTGTGAATATTTAATGAATAGACTTACAACATATAAAGAGAGAACTTCATGATTTGTATATTTACTTATTTTATTACCTGATTCCCAACATAAAGGAGTCTAGGTGGTTTACAAAGATTAAGGAAATATGAGAACTCATCCCTAAACGGGATGCCAGAATCACAATTATTTCAAGGTCCTTGGATCACAAAGATTGTAAGAGCTGGAGGTAGTAGTTGACTTCAAGGAAACATTATTTTCTAGAGCAACAGAGCAGATGTGTTAAAGTTATTTTCATAAAACTGTGTTTGTTTCTCAGTTTCTCTCTTAACCTGCTATCACACAAATAACTGAGACTCTATTATATTATTTTAACAAGTTGCACAGCAGAATAACAGCATTTATTACTCTATTCTCAACCCTCTAAAATAACCCGGCTTCCTCCAGAGCAAGTCCCCCATATTACTTGCACTTCATTGCTTTTCTGCTCCAGCTCTTCTCTTCTGATGTCTCCTGGACCTATGCTGCTGGCTGTATTCCCTATTTCCTCCTCTGACTCCTCCTCCCCTGCTCAGCAATTGGCTAAAACTGATTTATTGGCATGTCATGGGACAATTGGATAGCAGTGTTTACCAACATTGAGACAGGAGATTCTCAGAACAAGGACTGCAATCAGATATGGAGGGTATAGAAATCAGCATTTGAATTACACAATAACCTTATGCCTACATAAATGAATATATGAATCCACATAGATAGCATGTACAAGACTAGCACAAGCACAAGCCAGAAAAAAAAAATTACAGCACAGAGGAGGGAGAAGTGGACATAAAGTTCCACCTCTATCCAAGAAGCTTTTGAAGATTTATAGCTTTTGGGGAAATTGGTTTCCTTCAATGGAGTGACACTGAGTATGCCAACCAGGACAGGCCTCAAGGGAAGGAGCAGATGGTTAATACAAATCAGACTCTATGTTATTGTTGTTTTCTGGTGGATTTTGGGGAGGGGTTCTTTTCTTTGCATGTTTTGTTTTTTATTATTTGTTTACTTTCAAGAGACAAAAAAAGAACAGGAAGTTAGTGGGAGAGGATCCGGGAGGAGTTGAGGGAAGGGAAGATAAGGATCAAGGAACAGGATATAACATTCTCAAAGGATAAATGAAAGCATTAAGATTTTAACCTGGGAATGGTGATACAGATTTGTGAGATTGAGGCAGAAGGGTGTTGAGTTGGAAACTAGACCTGGGAACCTTGTCTTATAAACAAACCAAAGAACTAGGTAGATCAGCAGATGAGAGCACACATCCTTAAGCTGATGCCTTCACTTGGATAAGAAGTACTTCCTCAAACAGCTCATACTGTGTTTGTTTTGTTTTGGTTTTTGTTTTTGTTTTTTGAAACAGGGTCTCTCTGTGTAGCCTTGGCTGTCCTGGACTTGCTTTGTAGACCAGGCTGGTCTTGAACTCAAAGCGATCCGCCTGCCTCTGCCTCCCAAGGGCTGGGATTAAAGGCGTGTGCCACCACGCCCGGCTTTTGTTTTGTTTTGTTTTGTTTTTTGTTTTTGTTTAACAGCTCATATTGTAAACACTAGGTCTCTGGTTGGCAGTATTCCTTTGGGAGGTGGAATCTTACTGGAAGTGTGTCACTGAGGGTGAGTTCTTGGGGTGTCCTATACCTAGCTCTTTTCTGAAGCCATGAGGTGAAGAAAGTCCTCTGTCCTGTGTTCCTGCCACCATGATGTCCTGCCAAGCACACCCACTCTGGGCCAAGCAACCAAACAATGAGTCCTCTGAAACCTTAAGTTGTCTATGTCTGGTATTATGTTCACAATGACAAAAAAAAAAAAAATGGTAACCAATACACCCAATCAAGGACATTTATGAAAAAACCTTGGCACAACCTCAAGCTTAACGGTGAGATGCAGAATAAGATTCCCATGAAAGAGGAAAGGTTGCTCTCTCTCATCGCTTCTCACCAACATTGCAGTGAAGGATTTAGCTAAGGCAATTAGGCAGGAAAATAAGTTTAAAAGCATCCATCTTACACATGAAGAGGTAAAGTAATTTGAAGAAAAATGCTAATAAAGAACTAGGAAATAGGGGTTTTAAATGAGCCCTTCTAGGTGGCAGAAAATTGCAACAGGGCAGAAAAAAGAAAGAAATATGGGGGGAGTTAAGAGTTCAAAGGAAATGTAAAGTATATTTTAAGCAATCTATATGCAGAAACTTAATATAGATTTTGAGTCAAGCTGTTAAATACACACACATACACACACACACACACATGCACGCACACACACACACACACGCACACCATATAGCAATTTACAAATTGTAATTGTTAGTTATTCTTAGACATAAGAACATTGTAGCCAAGGATTTGAAAGGAGCCCTGTCTTTTGGAGATGTTCTAACATAGTTACAGTTTATATGATATCTGAAATTTGTTTCACAATAATGAAGAGAGGAAAGGATGAATCAAGGGTTAGCCTTGGCTTGCAATCACTGAAGCTTAGTGCATGCAGGTTCCTTAACCTATTTTCTCTACACATGTACCTGTTTTAAATTCGGAATAATAAAATTTCTTAAACAAAAAGACTATGGAAACAAAGAAATGCTTTAACAAAAAAATGTTTTCAAAGATATATAAAATGATGGGATACTAGGATAAAAAGTTAGACAAATGAGAATGAAACAAGGAAATTTAAAATTAGCATATCCTAAGGATATATACACACAGGCTATTGGTAGGTTGTGAATTTGCCCAGCGCTTCCTGTAATTTAATATAAAAAGTGAAGTGCTTCACTTATAGGATTTATGATTAATCATTTAGAGCAAGATGTCTTCTTGGTGTTTTAATCTACTTTTTAATGCTGAGACTCTTCTGGGGGTGTCTTTATATTACTCATGAAGAGGTTGCTGTATAGTCATTCATTCATTCACTCATTTGTGCATTCATTCATTCACAAATTCTGCTCTTGTAGCAATATAGTTAGGCATACGTCACAGGCAGGCTCTTAGTCAAGTGCTAAGGACAAAAGAGGCTTGTGTTCACAGCTAATACAGCTCAACAGGAAAAAAGATGATCCCCAGGGAATTAAGATGGAGTTATAACGGAGAACAGTCAACAGTGACAGCCAGTCCTGGCTCAGGGTGAAGGAGGGCTTGCTTCCTGAAGAAAATGGTGGATTTTTGTTGATATCTGAGGTGAGAGCATAGAATTTAGCCAGGAAAGGGGAATAAATAGAAAACTGTTCTCAGACAGTGGAGGAACCGGGCTAGAACGACAGAGCCATCCAGAACACAGGTGATACTGCAGCTGTCCTCACACCTAACGTGTCTAAAGCCCTAACCTAAGTGTGGGCTTCAGAACTTGCTCTCTTTCCATCGCCTCGCTTCAGTAATACAACTCCTTCCTCTTAGTTAGCTGCTCGAGCTGCCAACTGTGGGGCAGCTGTTTTTTATGTTGTTTTGTTTGTGTGTGTGTGTGTTTGTTTATTTGTTTGTTTTTCCACTAGCATCTAGTCTTGCAGTAAAGCCCGATAAAAAGCCCATACAAAATCTAACTCTTCATCACCCATCTCCACTTCTGCTGTAATTATGTACCTGAGGTTTTTTGTACTAGCCCCCTCTTTGCTTCTACCCTTTTTATTTTTTTAGTGGTTTGTGTGTGTGTGTGTGAGAGAGAGAGACAGACAGACAGACAGACAGACAGACAGACAGACAGACAGACACAGAGACACAGAGACAGAGACAGAAACAGAGAGACAGAAACAGAGAAACAGAGTCAGAAGCAGAAAGACAGAGACAGAGACAGAGATGGAGACAGAGACAGAGCAGGCATGTATACATGTGGAGATCAGAGGACAACTTACAAGAGTTGCTTCTGTTCTTCCCCCACGTGGCTTCCACAGATCACATTCGGGTCATTAGGCGTGGTGACAAGCACTTTTAGCCACTGAAACTGGCTCACTACCTGCTTCTCTCCTTGGCCGCCTGCTTCTTTCTCCCAGCACCAGCTACAGGGACTAAAGTATATAACCAAATAAGAGATTGCAGCATCCCTTTAATACAAGAGCCACAGCTACCTCCCTCACCTAGAATAAAGTCAGAAGTGCTGAGGGTTCCTCCCACCGTCTGGCCCTCTCTGATGCTGGCTCCTTCCAATCCCCTCAGCCCCCTGATGGTTTGCTTGCTCCTCCTTGCAAGTGTCCAGCAAACCCATTCACTAGATACAGAATCTGATCCTCCCGACTCCTCGGGGTAGAATGCTATTCCTCCAGGCTGTCTCTCTGTCTCATGGGCTAGTTTCCTATGTGGTGCTTTGTGAAGATTTCCTCGGTTATCGTGTATTAAGAAGTAATGGCTTGGTGCTTGAGAGCCAGGTCAGTGGTTAAGGTCATTGGCTGCTCTTCCAGAGGATGAGAGTTCAAGTCCCCTCCCCATAGTCATCTCTAACTCTACTTTCAGGGGATCCAGCATCCTATTCATGCATGGGCACTGCATATTCTTGGTACGCTAACACACATTCAATCACATACTTATACACAAGAGATAAAAATAACAATCTCAAAAACATATTTTAGAAGTAACGGTTCTCTTCAGAATTTCTCTGCCTAACACATGCGTTAAGTAAAGTTACCAACTTACTATTAAAACGACTTCTGAATTTTAGTAGCTCAATAAAACAAAATGTATTTCTTGTTTCTACCAAAAAAATTTTGTTTTTGAAAAGGATCCTCTGGATTATGCAGCATGTCTAGGTAGGTCACCTTTCATTAGCACACTCGGGTCCCATGTTCAATTCCATCAGGGCTCCTCAGTCAGTGTGAACCACTGGAGTTCATCACGGTTACCTGCAGCATCGGCCACCAGGTACAAGGGAGACAACAGAAGGATTAGCTTGAGTTGACTTTATGAGTCTAATCCAGGAGCACTACACATCTCTTCTGTTCACTGCCTGCTTCCTCCAGCCACAGGCTTGTCCTTAACCATAGGAAGCCAGAACACAGGGACAAGAACAGCTCTATGTCCAGGGGGAGAAAAGAAACAGTCCGACTGGCAGTGGACCCCAAATACCTACTGCACTCAGTCTCTAAAATATGAATGCTGTACTCATTCCCCTGGGAGAATTTCTCATGAATGAAAGTTCAGTACTTCCCAAGCCCTCTCTGCCTGGCACTGCAGCCCAGAATCTCAGTGACAATTTATCTAATCCCAACCGATATTAAATGCTGGACAGGAATAGGATAGCCACAGTGCAAACTCTTGTTTGGAAAAGGCAAAAAATAGACCCTTCCAAGTTGCTGGTCAAACTCTAAAGTCTGTCCTCTCAGAGGTCCCTGCTGGCCAGTGCAATGAATGAGTTCCTTTTCTGCTGCTCACTGTAACTCCGGCTCGCTCTCTTGATGTGTTTGTGTCCTTCTTCTCCGTGTTCATATTTGAGAATAGAAACTGCAGCCTCGTTGAGGAAAGAGAAGCCAAGAGCTTCTTCCTTGTGAGGCACTATAGAGCCCAAAAGACATCTTAAGACCTGGATGGTGAAAGGTTTGGGTTTTTGGTGGGGTGTTTTGTTTTGTTTTGGTTTTTTTTTTGTTGTTGTTTTTTTGTTTTTGTTTTTGTTTTTGATCTAGGATTATCATTCTTTTGGTTATTTAGTTTTCACAAGAACTAAGGAAATTATCGGTCCATTTGCCGTTAATCAGTTCCATGTGCAAAGACACAAACTCGCGGTCCTTTCCTAATGGCGCTCTCAAGCCTGATTTACTCCCAGGCTTTCTTGTCTGGGCGCCTCCGTCTTCCGTTGACTCACAGTTCGTCAAGGTAGTGCAGAGAGGTGGGGAAGTCACATTTTAATGTGGTCTTTCCCCTAGTCCAGGCCATTCTGTTTAATCAAAAAGTTTACTGGTTCTTCATCCCTCGGGAACTTTTCCTCCTATATTTCAGTGTTTAGTTATTTTATTCAGCAGCATTTGGGCTTTCCAGTGTTCTGATGACTCAGAATTTAGATGACTATCTTTCTTTACAATCCTATTTGTAAACAGGTCCCTTTCTGATTTCATCTATGTTGAGAGGAAAGCAGAGGTAGGTGGCACCCTCCATCACTTTTATTTTCCCAAACGTTTCTGCCACAGATGCCCATTTAGCAGGCAAAGGGATTGGTTTCCAAGTTACCACAGGTGAGAGAGAGGGTCTCTTTACAAGGATGAGGAAGGGAAATCAAAAGTCCTATCATTGTAATGCCCTGGGACTGCTACACTTTACTGTTAAAGTTACTAGCTTTAACACTTAGGAAACGAATCTTTGCTTATGTTTGCCAGAGCAGAGCATTTTCAGGAAGGTTAATTGAGAAAGGAAGACACCTGCCACCCCCCCCCCCTCCTGAATATGGCAGGCAACACTGCATGGGCAGTGTCCCAAACTGAGTGTAAAAGAGAAAGCGTATGAGGTACCAATGTTCCTGTCTGCTTCCTGACTCTGGGTCAATGTGCCCAGCTGCTTGATGCTGCCACAGACAGAGCCACTTCCCACAGCCATGCCTTCCTGCCAGCATAGACTGCACCCTTGAGCCTGGAGCCAAAAACAAGCCCTTCCTTCTGAGAGTTGCTTTTGTTGGGTATATTTTCACATCAGTTAATCAAGTAACAAGTGCACCTCCAAATCCTGATTAGGGTAAGTATCAAAACTCAGAGACAGGCAGACTTGTAATGGGCCTCTGATAATCTCACAGTACTTCCTGTGGACTGCCATTCTGTTGTTCCTAAATTAGTTTAGTAAAGCAAACTCCACAAATTTCAAAGGTAAATGTATCCGCTGGTGAACATGTGTGTGTGTGTGTGTGTGTGTGTGTGTGTGTGTGTGTGTGTGTGTGTATTGAGGATTTTCATAGATTGACTTGTTTTAAGAAGAGTGTATATTTAATCTGTCCTGGCTAGTTTTATGTAATTTAACACAAGCCAGAGTTATCTGAAAGGAGGGAACTTCAACTGAGAAAATGTCTCCATAAGATAGATACGCGTTTAAGCGTAGTGATTGGTGGGGGAGGGTTCTGGCCATTGTGGGTGGTTCCATCCCTGGGCTGGTAGTCTTAGGTTTATGAGGAAGCAAACTGGATGCCTGGCAGTGGTATGCATGCTTTTAATCCCAGCACTCAGGAAGCAAGGGCAGATGGATTGAGTTCTAGAACAGCCAAGGATACACAAAGAAACCCTGACTTAAAAAAAAAAAAAAAAAAAAGAAAGAAAGAAAGAAAAAGAAAAGGAAAGGAAAGGAAAAAGAAAAGAAAGCAAGCAGGCTGAGTGAGCCATCAGGAGCAAGCCAGTAAGCAGCACCCCTCTGTGGTTTCTGCATCAGCTCCTGCCTCCAGGGTTCTGCCCTGGCTCCCTTCAGTGATGGACCACAATGTGGAAATGTAAGCCAAATAAACCCTCCCCTCCCCTCATGGTACTTCATCATAGTAACAGAAACCCAAACTAAGACACACGCTAACCAACGGGGGTGAATATTTCACTTTAGTTCCAGCTTGATATCTTTGCAATGCATCCTGAGTGTCAATGGCAGTAGGGTTTTTAAATCTAGCTTTGGTGGAAGACCTAGAGCAATGGCAACAGGCTCCGTTGTTTGGAGAGCGTCTTTGGGCTCCCTGGCCAACAACTCATAAAGAGAAATACCACATTTAACTCTGAGGTTTTGTTTAAGAAACTATGACTTCTGGAGACAACACTATCCATTCGTGAAGAGCAGCTCAATTCAAACCTTTTCTTACTTAAATTTTTTTGTAGGTTTTCGTATAGTTTTCCCCTATATCCTAAGTTTTATTTGACCTGTACCCCCAACTACATCTTTCTGCTATTTAAACCTTCCCAGACCTGGAATCTGCTTTCATATCATACATGTTTTTCTATCCTTCAGGCTAAGTCCTTCTACCTCCCCTGTCCTCTCATTAGTTCTTTTTTCTTTCTCTTTCTTTCTTTCTTTCTTTCTTTTTTTTTTTTCTAGCTTATGCAGACACTTGCTCCAACTTAAACATAGGCTTCAAAGCTAGGATCTATATATGAGAGATAATAAGTGTTGTTTGTCTTTCTGGACCTGGGTCACTTCACCTGGCATAGTTTTTTTCCCCAATTCTATCCATTTCCCTGCAAAGTTCATTTTCTATAATGGTGTGTGTGTGTGTGTGTGTATGCGTGTGTATGTGTGTGCGCGAGTGTGCCACATGTTCTTTATCCATTCATCAATTGTGAAGCATCTAGGCCGACTTCATTCCTTTCATATTGTGACTAAAATAGCAGTGACCTTAGATGCGCATGTGTCTCTGTTGTAGAGTATAGGGTCCTTTGGGTGTATGACAAGGAGCAGTTTACCTGGATCATGTTTAGCCTTTTGATTTACCAAGGACACAGAAGGAGCTTACTTGTACAGCCCAACAGGGAAGTGTTATGTAGACTGAGGCTTAGCGCAGTGCCTCACACACAGTGAGTACCGGTCCAATGCCATTGCTCATCTGTTCTCTGTATGTACGTGACATTTCCACGGTAGCTGGACCAGTTTGCAATCCCACCAACAGTGGGTGAGTATTCCCTTTTCCCCACACTCACACCAGTCTTTAGTGTTACTTGTTTTCTTGATGATAGTTTTTCTGACTGGTCTGAGATGGAATTTCCGTAGTTTTAATTTGTATTTGCATGCATTTTGAAAATAGTTTAGACTTTGAGATCTCGTGGCTTTTAAAAAGTCAAGAGGGTGAAAGGACTAACATTGCTTGGGAAGCAAGGAATGTCTGCTTAGGTTCAGCCCAAGCAATGATTTTAAAAATGAGTCCTAAGAAGTTACCAGGACAATGTATTGTGTGATAATGGTCCAGTTAATAGGGAGTCCATCACTGTTCAAATGCATCAGGGAACAGGATTAAAGTTCCCTGTAACAGTCCCCCCAATGTAGCCCTCAAATTCCTCACACACAGTTCACTATGAGTTAAAATGCAACTTTTTTTTTTTTTTTTTTTTTTTTTTTTTTTTGGCGTGTGTGGTAGAACACAAAAGCTGTTTTTGTTTCACAAGTATAACATGATGATTTTTATGGGGGAAGTGAAGAATAATGTATCCAGTGGGGGAGGAATACAATTAGCTTGAATTCAGAGTACTGGAATTTGGCCAGGACAATAGCACACTTATTGGGGTGGGAGAGATGGACTCCATTATAAATTATGCTAAAAATTAAAATAAAAGTAGACTGCCCTAGAAGCTTGAATTCTCATGGTTAGTGTTTTGCTTTCTCTCTCAAGGGGAAAAGTGTCATACAATAACTGAGAGAATGAATTAGCTCCCTCATTGGACAGCACTCACTATGTGTGAGGCATTGCGCTAAGCCTCGGTCTACGCAACACTTCCTTGTTGGCCTGTACCAACAAGCTCCTTCTGTAAGCCTGGTAAGATACCCCCTCTGTGCCCTTCCTATCCCATCTGGGCCTGTGGTGCGATGTACTTTCAGAGAGACCCGAGGAGTCTGAAATAACCCTGGACCATTTGGGGAAAAACTCCCTGGTCCTAGGCACCTGGACTATGACGTAAAAGCCAAGTGTGTCTGGAGAACACAGCTCCAGGTGCCTACTTCTCATTTGGTTCTGGGCCCAGAGGCCAGATGGGGAGCTTTAAAGTGTGAAGACGTGAGCGCGCGCGCATGTGTATTTGTGTGTGGGTGTGTGTCCCCAAGTTCCTGTCCCTTTCTTTGTCTGAGGCTAGTACCACTAACAGAAGTCAAAACCTGTAGTCCCTGGGTTTACCTCCAACCTAAAAGAGTTCTATTCAAAGTGGTATGCAAATTGCTAGCTGAAGGAGTGTCCCTCGGGAGGCACCAGTGAGGGGGCAGACAGGAGAGGAGCAGCTCCTGTGAAGCTCGGAAGGGAAACGTTTGTAATTAAAATAAAACTGAAAACAATTTGGAGGCAAAGGAAGAGCCCGTGTGTCACCATTCTCACGTCTGTGTCCCTTGGCCTACTTGTCTGTGAAGAGCTTATGTGGCTTGGCTAGGCAGTCATGTGGGTCACAGAGCAAGGCTCCAGATACAGAACCAACTCTGTCTCCATCTCCAACCCTCTCACTCCCACACAGCCCTGAGGACACAGCACACCCAAGAGCAGCCCTGAAGGCGACACAGCACACAGAAGAGCAGCCCCAAGACACAGCACACACAAGAGCACCCCTGAAGGCAACACAGCACACACAAGAGCAGCCCCAAGACACAGCACACACAAGAGCACCCCTGAAGGTGACACAGCCTACCCAAGAGCAGCCCTGAAGGTAACACAGCACACACAAGAGCAGCCCTGAAGATGATGCAACACACGCAAGAGCAGCCCTGAAGGTGACATAGCACACACAAGAGCAGCCCTGGAGGTGACACAACACACACAAGAACAGCCCCAAGACACAGCACACACAAGAGCAGCTGGCAGGCCAGGTGGGTGGGTGGAGAAGAAAGTAAAGGAAGTGAAAGCAACATCAAAATCACCCTCTGCAGTGGGGCAGGCTGAGGCACTCATTCCTTTGAATTGTGCTTAAGTAAAAAGATCCCTCCGTGTGAGGGAGGTAAACAGTTGGTATCCTCCTATACTTCTAAAGAGAAGAGCAGGGAGTGGGGTCATGGCTGGTGGATTGGGGGTGTGGTATGGCTGGGGGCCAAGTGATTGCTACATGATTGTAAAGGCCTGAACTCAGATCTCTCACACCATGTAAAAATCTGATGTGATAGCATGTCCACCAGTAATTGCTACACTGGGAGGCAGAGACAGGAGGATCTCTAGGACTTGCAGGCCACCCTGGCTAGCAGAGACTCCCCCATCCCCGGATTCAGTAAAACCACTGGTCCCCAAGAGGAAAATAGAAAGCAGCAGAGGAAGACAACCAAAAGCAACTTCTGATCTCCACATGCTCACAAGCAGATGAGTGCGAGCTCACACACACACACACACACACACACACACACACACACACACACACACACACACACACACTGGAAGGGAAGCTTTTAAGTGAAAATTCAATTTTTCTTTGACAATTATAAAAGTGACACATTCTGTTTCAGAGTAAGGTTGAAAACTTAATCACTCCAAAATTTACCTCATCAATCCTCCTTGAGTCCTAAACAATGTAAAGTTAGCTCTAATCCCACTGGTGAAAATATCTTCCTGTACATTGGTGCGTTTATAAGCAGTATTCATTCATTTCCTCTCACCCGGTTATAACCTGTCCTTTCGCCCAATGTTTGATCTCATTCTGAGGAGTCTGGGAACTTGCACATGATATCTCTTCATGCAGATTTACAATTAGGTTGTGATTGGTAATTCACTCGATGCTTATCCTATTATGCTCATTTTGTTTGGGGGGCTTTGGTCTTCCATTGATATTCAGCTATGCTGTTATGGTACTTATTATTATCATTTTACCTATAATAAAACATCACATATAAAACATGTATATGTGTAGAATGCATTATAAGAGAGTATCCAAGTCCAGGGGAAATATTACTGAGATTTTGTCAGGTTATGTTCTAAAACTGTGGATATATAGTTTAAACATTGCATTTCCAGCCAGATGGACTATTATGGATTACTCTTAATAAATAGGTAAGCCTGGTATCTGATCCCTGTGATCCGTACTTATCTGAAAAGCAATGATGTAAACAAATTATGTCCTCCGTCGAATATGTCAAGTGTTTCCTGACTCTCCAGCAATGATAAACACTTCAAACTTTATTCCACGCCTAACATTTTGCTGGCTTACTACATCAGCATTTGAGATGTCATCATCTCCATCCAGAAGGGGAGCCTTCAAGTTACACATCGAAAACTTTAAGTTGTGGTTAAGCAATTCCACTTCACAGTGGGAGAGCCTGTGTTTAGAAGCCGGTGTTCAAACTCCTGCTATTTGCAGCTAGCTGGGCCAGTCGTGTTTTCTCTCCAATGCTTATCTCAACTTAGCTTTACGTATTGACTCTTTCTTGACTTTCTTGACCTTTTCTTACACTTCCAATTCATCAGAGGACAGCGTGGCGTGTGCTTATTTCCAAAGGACAAACCGAACATGGTGGCTTTCAGTGAGGATTACTGCCCAAGGTAACTTGTTAAATACCAACAAAGGAAGAATGCAGGTATGAGCTGTACCAGCTTCCAGGGGACTCTCTCCCCAAGAGAGCATCCTGGCCAGACCTCATTGGGATGTGGGATCTTTGACCTTGACTCGTTTCCATTCATGGTCGTGCTTGTGAACAGCAGAAATGCAGCACGCTTGTCGGTGGTCTGTGCCTGGTCAGTCACTGCTGGGAAACCGGTCAAGATTACAATCCTCCTTTGTTAGCTGACTTGGCAGGGCATGGCAGTTGCTGAATGGGTCCCAGAGACTGCACCACTTAGGAGCATGTTTGGTTCCCTGAAACAACCGGAGACCCTCCCTCCGCACCTCACAGCCTGGCCACCTTGACATGAAAACACAAAGGTAGAGAACGCTTCCACTACCTGTACCATAGTTTGCACCAAGTTGGTTGATGGGAGAATCCACCTGCCTAAGGCCACTGAAGTTCAGGAAAAGCACCAATTACACTAAAATTTGCATAAGAAGATAGAAAGTACAGTGTGTGTGTGTTGGAGGAGGTGATTGACCCATCTCATGAAAAACTTGCTTTTATTGGTTCAACAGCAGAGAGAAGAGAGAATAAATATTTTAGAGATTAAAAAAAACAGAAATAAAATGGAAGGCACCCCCTAGCAATGATATCCGTGGGCATCATAATGCATCTCTGTGTTTGGTTTAATCGGATCAAGTCTTGCAGAGCTCCTACTGGCTGAGAGAAGGAAACGGAACCTATTGAAACAGGTAGAACTAAAGAAGAAGAGAGAAGGATCAGTAATCAAAAAAAACGAGTTGCTGTCCTTTCCTAGCCGTGCTCTGCTAAGCCACACTCCTGGTTTTATTTAAAAAGCCCACTGCCTTTGAAAGTACACTGGGTCGTTTCACTAGCAGAAGATCAAATGATGTTAATCAGGCCGTGGGGCCTAATCCTTTAATGCAACTGTCTCTTTGCATTATAAGCATTCCAGCTCTGGAGACCGGAATGATTTTTATCTTAGCTCTCCTTTTCTTCTTCCTTCTCTCTCTCTCTCTCTCTCTCTTTCTTTCTTTCTCTCTCTCTCTCTCTCTCTCTCGCCTCCTCTCTCCCCTTCTCCTCTCTCTCTCCTCTCCTCGCTCTCTCTCCTCTCTCTCTCTCTCTCTCTCTCTCTCTCTCTCTCTCTCTCTCTCTCTCTCTCTGCCTCTTTCTTTAAATCTTGAATTTTGACAATCAGTACAGAATATCCTTTCTTCTGCTTCCTTTGCAACTTTCTCAGTGAGCAATTTATTGTCATGTCTTATCATGAAAAATGACAAGAAGAAGCAGTCCATCCCCCACCCCTTCTCTCTCCTCTCTTCTCCACCTTCCTCACACTTTCTGCTTGCTCATCCCAGTCCACATTTTAGTGGGAAAAAACCACATCCTCCTCGGAGCCCAGGCTTCTCCCAGCTCATCACCTCAGCTGCCTCGGCGGCGGCGACTGGTTCTGCTTGATGGATTCGGTTTCACTAAGCCACAGATGTGTTTACAGCTGCTATCAATAGCTTTTCATGAGGCGGTCTTTTATGCAGGAATAGAGTGATGCTAGTTTGCATTCTGCGGTACATTTATAATGTCCGAAGAGTCGAAGAGCGCGGTGGGAGGGTTCTCCAAATGGTCTTCAGATATTTGACCTGAATCCTGCTAAAACCAGACTCGGCTTCTATGGGAATTTAGAGCCACTAGGGACATGGCAATTAAACATGTGGCGGTTAGGCAGTCACGTGAGGCCTCCCTGTTACAGTGCCTCTCTTCACTGAGGTGCTAATCGTCTGCAGTGGTGTTTGGTAGAGCATAGCTCATTTCTTAGAAAAAAGGATGGCAATAATTGAGAAAGCCATACAATTAGATTATAAATCCCACAAAATTGGCCAGAACTCCATATAGTTTCTTGATCTTTTTATTCCTGACATGCAAGTACACAGCAGGCGCTCCAAAGTTCTTCAAGTCTTGTTTTGTCCATAAGCTTTCGGTGGTGGTTGTTGTTCCATTCAGGGAAAAGTTTTAGGGGGACAAATTTTATTTCACCATAGCTACAACAATGTAACGAGAGCGTAGCCGAGCGTGGGATGGCAACAGGCGTGAGCGCTCCGGCTCTGGAAGCTTTCTAGCATGCACTAGGGAATGCTGGCAGCCACTGGAGAGATGACCAAAGCCCTGCATCAAATGAAAACTCCAACGCTGTCTACCTCACGACCCTACCTCCAGGGTAGTATCAGACACGGCCCACTGCACCAGTTGAAGAGGCAGAGCCTTCATGCCTTGCTCTCTTTCAGAGAGTCCTGTATTAAACTTGAACTATGGTTCATTAAACTGGACGCTGCAGTTTGTACTATGTTTTTAAAATACAAACAAACTATGCTTAGTTACTATGCCTTGAAAGTTCTCTGAGAATTCGAAGCCCCGAGTGAATAAAGGTATTTGCAGTGCCAGGGCTATGGTCATCAACAGTGAATTCTCTTTACCTAAAGACACCACGTTGCTTTAATCCCACCTGCCTAGCACAAACCTTGGAATCTAAATTATCAAGTTGACTTAACTAAGGAACACAATGGTGTATTTCTTAAAATGCTGGGAATTGCTTAAGATTCCTCCTTCTCCTCCATTTCATTTCTGAACTGAGTTTATCATTTAAAGGGTGTGTGTGTGTGTGTGTGTGTGTGTGTGTGTGTGTGTGTGTGTGTGTGATTTTATTTATTTACACTAGGGACTATATGCCAGTAGCCTCTTAAAAGGAAGTAATGAAGTATTGTAGAAAAAACGCAGAGCACACAGACGCTTGACCCCTCACCACTTGCTGCTGGCCCCTCAGCTTTGCTACAGTGATCTTTTGGCCAAGGGCGCCATCTCTCAGTAGGACACTAGTGTTGCCTCCTATAGCCAGCATAGTGGAAACCGCCTCCAGAAACCTCCTTTCACAGAGCACACTGGAGAAATCCTGAGACTGTACAGCATCATTTTTAATGAAAATGTGGCTATGCCTGAGTATTGAAAAAAAACCTGATTTTTCTATATTTTTACTATCTGGGAAATTAAAAAAAAAAAAAAAAGAACAGTTGACAATGGGATTTTTTTAGTTTGGGTCAGGTGTAACTTTTTTTTTTTTGATGCTTTATAGAATAAGTTTCCCAACTTTATTCGGGCTGTGAATTATTCCTTGTTGTTTTGGGGGATTTTTTAGAGTTCTGCTTGGCCTGTCCCATTCACAGCAAGAATCTATGCTTCACAGGAGAGCAGTGACTCCATGTACCTCCCCAACTCACATCGCAGGCATTGACTCCCACCACGGGGTCCTTGGATGAGTAACTCTGCACCAAACTTTGGTTCTCTGTAATTTATAACTTATAGGTTACCAGAATAAAAATTGACTATCTGAAAATTAACTGTGATGTCTTAGACTGTCTCTGAATAAAGTTTTGATCTTTATTATATGCAGCACCCTACTGTGGCATATGAAACTATAGGTTCTGATGTCTACATAAGTGAAAATCACTGCACAAGTCCCTTCAGGCCTATGAAGTGTTTGAGAAATGATTTTGGATCATCTGTAAGGAGGGTCAGGCGATGTAGGACACATCCCTAGCATACTAGGCATTGGTATACTTTTTCTAAATATAAACACGAGGGAGTGTTGTTGTTATTATACGTGAAAGGTTAGGAGAGTAATGGGAGGTTGGAGAGGGAAGAACGACAGAAGGAAGCATACTTAGAGTTATAAGCATTTTAGCAACCGGAATCAGGATACAGGGCCTTTAAGATAATCCACAGTCCAGAACTGAGAAAACAATGCTAATGAAATGGTGCCACCTGGTGGTTGATTCTCAAAACTACAGGTGGTTTCTAGGTAATGCCCTGAAAATCGCCAGATAGCCCCCCAATTAATACCTTTCTGTGTTTTTCAGTAGCTGAGACGATATGCACAATGCTTTCGGGTGCATGACTTGTTTCCACATCCCTTCTCTTCCTCTCTTGAGGGGGACTGTGGACAGCAAGCACAGTGCAGCATTTATCAGCACCCAGACCAGTGGTTCTCAACCTTCCTAATGCTGAGACCTCATGTTCTAGTGACCCCTTCCCCACCCCCCCACCCCCCACCCCCTCGTGCTTGCCAAAAAATGATTTTGTTACTACTTCATGTCTGTAATTTTACTACTGGTATGAATATAATGTAAATATATGATATGTGACCCCTATGGAGTGGGACTCAGGGGTTGAAAACTGATGACCTATAGCTTTCCTATTACCTTGCATTGTTAGATCATCTCTAAGCATACTCACGGGTGAGTAGTCACCAGTTAATTAATATATTAATTAGTGTAACAAAAATCAATGTAACAAAATAATGAGGGTTTTTTGAGGTTTGCAAATTTAAACATAACCTTGATACCCCTCCCCCCAAGTAAGTATTCACTTTCCTCATCTAAAACGGTGGAGCATTAGTACAGAGGCTTCAGAAAGAATTGTCAATCTGATGGTGAGCCCCACACCTGCCTACAGACAGCTGCAACCTTTCTAACTCACAGATGCTAGGGAAGGAAGCTAGAAGTGTTTTACAAATGGATTCGGTGACAATTGAATGCCTACGGAAGGGAAAGTGGGTAGATTTAGTTATCCCCATATTATTCGCTCCCAGGTCCATCACGAATCCAGGGAGAGAAACTGTAAACCAGGAGAAAGAAAAGGCACCTGTGAGTATAAAGCAGTGTGACCTACCAGTGTGAGGACATTTTCTTGCAAGGTTAGACTTTTAGAGCTAAAAGGTGCTTTCCATATTCTATGGTCTGGCTCCTTTCCTAGGTCGTAAATAACTCTATGCCTTTCTATCTTGTATTTCTGTGAATTTGTGTTTTCACCTTAATTGCTTTGTCTGGTTTTGCTGCAAGAGAAGTCTGGATCTATTAACAAGTCAGGTTGTAAAACACCTTCTACAACGTGTCATTTATTGGGAGAGAGTGGGCCTGGGAGGGAATTAGAAACAGCTGAAAGTTTGTATGGGCCAGTTGCTACTCCTGTGTTAAAGGAAGTTTAAAAGCTCCACTGGGAAAAGAGAGCGCAAAGATGCAGAAAGTTGAGAACAGATGTTGCTCAGCGATGGTCCTGGCTAAGATGGACAGTGGCCTTGGACACAGGAAGGACCATTGTAGAAGCCTGGCATGCTTTGTCTCTGGCTTCGGGCATCCCCATGACCCCAGGGCAACAGAAGCACATCAGGGTCAGCATCCTGCATGACAGTGGCACGCAGGAATCCCAACTGCTTCTGCTCTGAGAGAAATGACTGGTTTTGTTCATTATATTTGTATTTTTAAGCTCCTTATTTGAGCCACTCTGAAAAGACTGACAGCTTACACCTCTGTGCCTTTGACCAAGATGATTCCCTCCCTCAAATGGATCTCCTTTCCACATCTACCACCATTTTATCCTCAGTGTATGTAAAGGAGGGCTCTGCTAGGCTCTAGATTCTGGGAGTGCAAGATCACTCAAGCAACGCCTTCCCCCTAATACTCTGTACGTGCATATCAACATGATAAAACTTCCCAGGGTGCATTTCAGGAACCTAGAACTATACCTCCAAAAAATTGGAGAGGTTTTCTGTGACTTCATATTAGCCAAGGGGTTTTCTAAACTTTTAAGATGAGTCATACTTGGAAAAGATGGGAGTGTCCTCCATCAAAAAGGGGACAGCACTGGACTTGACAGTGCTTAGTACTTAAAGACTTGTCTTTTTAACTATGATGGACCAAATTTTCATGAAACAGCCGTGTCTTTGTATCCCTAAACAACAAAGTTCTATGTGGTACAGGTCAATGCCCCAACACAGCCTCTTCAAACAGTGAAAAGAGGCAGGAGGCTCTGCTGCCAGTTCATGGATGGCCTACGTATTGTGGTAAAGGTTTTGTGAATGGGCGATACTCCAGTGATAAGGCAAACAGCGCTGTGCTGAATATACGAGCCAGTAACACAATCATTTGTTCACCTTATCAAGTGTGACAGATTGCGCGTCTTTGCATTGAGATACTTGCACGACTGCCTGGGCTGTGAATGAGTATACACCAGCATTGCCACAAACAGGTAAGAGATACATTCTACTATGACATACTGTGAGAGTTAGTTTTGATTGTAATTTTAACGCTATGTCAACCTGGGAAGAACTCTTCTAGTCGGCATTAATGTGCTAATATATTCATTAATGTGTTAATTAATAATTAATCAAAATATTCATTAATATATTGTGGCCAGTGAGGGACCTTTATATACATATTTATATACATATAAATGCTGTATATATCTTTACATCGTTTCTCCCACCCTTTTTCTTCCTCCAAACTCTGCCCCATGCTACCTTCTTGCTTTCTTTCAAATTTATGACCCCTTTTTCTTTTATTGGTGGTTGCGGTGCTGCTCTGGCCTGCTTGGTCTGTCTAATGTTACTGTCTGTGTACATTTAAAGGGCTGGCCATTTGGTGTTGGGTAACCGCTTGGTGAGCTCTTTCTCCTGCTCTCTGCAGTCCTTCGTTGCCTGTAGGTCTTTGTTGAGCGTTCCCCTTCCATGTTAGCATGTCTACTGGTGTTGTGCTTGCTCGGCTCATGCTTGGTCAACCTTGGTGGTAAGACTTTAAGGGTATAGCTTCCGACATTTCTAGAAGGCACAGCCTCACAACAAGCTTCCTGTTCCTCTGGTTCCTCCAGCCAAGTGCCTGGCACCGACCAAGTGTTCTTTAAAGGGATGAGGGTAGGGTATGGGGGTGGGGGTGGAGTATGGGGGTGGAGGTGGGGGGGGGAGTCCTCATTACTACACAGATGCATCTTATGTCCCCTCCCTTGAGGTCTCTTTCCCACTTCTGAAACTTAGAAGAAGCAGCCAAATGCTTTGTACTTTTAGTGTTAGGATGCTGTGTAGGTTTTATTTGTTTGGGTGGATGATGGAGCCATTTATCTTGGCTCTAGGCATGAGCTTGGGGCTTCTTACAGCTCTGTAGGCTTAGCAGCATCTGCACTTGTCTGCTTTTCCCTTGCTAGCCCTTCAGTGTTCGCCGCTCGGCATCTTTGATACTTGTGTTCTGTGCTCTGGTTCACTTCGCTTTTCCATCATACATCTTCAGTTCTTGGCTTGTGCGCTGATGTGGTTTGCTTTTTATGTTCTCAGAAGATATTGATGTGGCTTCTTTTCTTCTGGTCATCAAACCAGGAGAGCAATGAGTGCCAAGCATCTTGTTGGGCCAAATCCAATTAGGATTTAGCTTTGATGGTTTCCAAGCTGGAAGCTCCAGATTTGCGTTGGCCCTGGTTTTCATATTTTTAGTGTTTTCTACTCTTTAATACTGTAAGTTCCACATCATTCTAAATGCATACAATTGCCAGAATTTTGGCCTCTGGGATAAATAAACTTTGCTACAAAACCCTGCTCACAGACCTATTCTTTATCAGAGATCTCTTTTCTCACTGAAGGATGCCCTATAATATCAGTAACTGTGGCATCCCCTTTACTTGGAGGCAAGGAAGAAACACTCCAAGTTATTGAAAGCCGGATGTTAGCAGGAAACTTCCCTTACTTGAGGTAACACATTCTACATGCCACAGTTGTCTACTCGCCACCAGCAGAGTTTGCACTCACATATTCATTCAACTGAGCATCAGATACATGAAAAGGGGGTTGGGGAGATGCTCGATGTATAGAGTACTCACCACAAGTGCATGGGGAGCAGTGTTCAAATCCCGAGAGCCTGTGTAAGAGCCCAGTAGGCATCATGGTCATATTTTCATATTTAATCCCAACACATGGCATGTATCTGTAACCCCAGCACTCGGGAGGCATAGTCAGGAGGATCATTACACATTTTAGGCTAGCTGTTCTTCATTATCAATTCCAGGCCAGTAAAGGCTACATAGCAAGGATTAGTGATTTGTTTGTTGGTTTGTTTGGTTGATAGTTTTGGCTTTTTGAGACAGGGTCTCTCACACAATGCAGGCTGTCCTGGAATTCACTATGTATACCATGCTGTAAAAGTGGCTTTTACTTGTCTGGGGTAACTGTTGTCTTGGAAGCTTACTGTTACTGTCTCCTAGGCCTAGTCCTAGAAGCTTCTAGCCTCCATACAATCTAAGCTAGGCCTAGAATGTTTTCAGCTTCTGAGACTTATTGTTGAACAATCTTACCTTTTCTAGCTGTTTCTGAAATCTGGCCGGCTGGTTCAACTCAGCTTTTCTGGCCTAAACTCCTCTCCAAGATGATTGACTCAAACTGGCTTCTCTCAGCTTCTGACTGAATTGCTTTGCTTGGCCTCAAACTAATTCTAGCAATGTATTCTAATCTTCTGGCTTCTTCTCATTCTCTGGTTTGTTCCATCTTCACTTGTGTCTAACTTGTTCTCTCTGCAACCTGTCTCTATAAAACTGTCCTGGTAAAACTGCATTCTCTCTCTCTCTCTCTCTCTCTCTCTCTCTCTCTCTCTCTCTCTCTCTCTCTCTCTCTCTCTCTCTCTCTCTCTCTCTCTCTCTCTCTCTCTCTCTCCCTCTCTCTCTCTCTCTCTCTCCCCTAAGTTCTCTTTTTCCTGTCTCTTCTAATGAGAGTTGGGCATATCCTGCTCTGTCAAATCTTTCTCTGATGAGTCACTCTGTCTGCCCCTCAATCAGACATTAGTTTCAAACATGGGTGCTTCCATCTACCAACTAACTTTACCTTCATTGTTTGGGATTAAAGGTGATAAGGGCATGTCTGCATTGCAGGTAATTCCTAGATAATCTGTCATAAAAACATTTTTCAAAATCTGAATGGAAGCATTGCACCGTCAACATGTTGAGACTTTTCTTGTCATTATCCTCTAAGTAAAATCTAACTCAGCTACTTACATAGCATTGGGTATTATAAATAATGTAGGGATGGCTTCAATCTTTTCAGAGGTTACCTGTAAACATGTGTATATATCCATTTTAGACGAGGGATTTGCGCATCATGGACTTGGTTACCCACAGAAGCTTCTGGAACTAATCTCTCATGGATGCGTACTACTCCACTTCAGAGCTGTTTTATAGAGTTCACAGTTCTTAAGAGGAAAAATGCCACAGCCAAGCATATGTCACACTATTTCCTAGTGTTTGATATGGCGATGCCTCCAAATCTAAGATTCCTGAGAGCTGACAGGGCTCCTACAGCAGGGTTCTCTGTGAAATGCACTGGAGGCTCAGCCCTGTTCCTTCTGAAACCGACAGATAGCCTTGGTTTCTCTAGAGGGATGAAATCTAACCCAGGAACCTGTGCAGTCTGTTTTTCCCTCAGGGTATCCAGGCACTGGGCTAGACTGGAGAGAATGGAGCTCAGCTGGGGCAGGTGGATACAACGCAGGGTGCACTCAGTGAGTACACAGGAAACAAACTCTATTTAAACCTTCGGGGGTGAGAAGGGGATATTGGGGTGAGTGTACATCATTGGCTGGAACCAGGGTGCTGAGGATGCCTCATTCACATAAGGAGGAATTCCAGGTGCTGCTGGACATTACCTTATAAGGGGAAAGAAAGTTTACCTGGCTGCCAGGCTATGTGACCTCCTCAGAGGGGCAAGGGTGGTGGCACAGAGCTACAGGTGCTGGGCATACAAGGCCTGGGGTGGGAGGAGAGCAGTCCTACTCCTATAATTCTTGGGATGAAATTTTGGGAGTCTGGACATGTTTCAACCCCACTCTAGCTCCAGACTGGCTCCCACATTCACAGGGCTCACTGGCCCCATAGGTCTACAAGTAACAACTGTAACCCTAGTCAACACAACAGCTGTGCCTCAAGGAAAATCACTATGTAGTGGTCTATGCTGAGGCATGCATGAGTGACCATAGCCTAGGAACACAGCTTGAAGCTCCCCAGGATAATGAGGTCCACGGTGGAAGAGGTTGCATGACTGTTGGTTTGTGTTTTTGTTGTTGATGTTGTTTTGTGTGTGTGCGTGTGTTTTTGTTTGTTTGTTTTGTTTTGTTTTTGTGGATGGTGACGAGAAGGTGATGATGTTTTTGAGACAAGCCACCCTATGTAGCCTAGGATATCCTCAGGTTTGTGATCTTCCTGCCTCAGCCTTCTGAGAGCTGAGGTTATAGCTCACTGTCTCCATTCCAGGCTCATCTTTATCACATTCTTAACTTTAGGGTTAGTAGAGGCTAAAGCTCTATCTAATAGTCACAAAGACAGAATTTCATGCCAGAAGAAGGTCATCTATGGAGAAGATGGAGGGTTCAGCAGGGACTTGTGGAAGGGATTATTGATTCCTATCATTACAACTGAAAAAGAAGAAAAGAACAATGATGCGGTCTTTATTCACAGAGACTCTCCCATTCTTTCCCTCTGAAGCGCAGGAGTGGCTGTGAACAATGCTGTGACTTGAAGTCTCAGACTGTTCTGTCTGGTTTTTTGTGTCAACTTGACACAAGGCAGAGTCATCAGAGTGGAAGGAGCCTCAGTTGAGGAAGTGCCTCCATGAGATCCAGCTGTAAGCCATTTTCTCAATTAGTGATCAATGGGGGAGGACCCAGGCCATAGTGGGTGGTACCTGGACTAGTGGTCTCAGGCTCTATAAGAAAGCAAGCCAAGGGAAACCAGCCTGTAGGCAGCACTCTTCCATGGCCTCTGCATCAGCTCCTGCCTCCAGGTTCTAGCCCTTGCATTCCGGTCCTGACTTCCTCCAATGATGGACTGTGATCTTGATGTGTAAGCCGTTCTTCCCCAGCTTGCTTTTTGATCATGGTGTTTTGTCACAGCAATAGAAACCCCAACTAAGACAAGGACCAAGTTGTTCCTTGCTCAGCATAAGGATTGAAGACAATGTTGTCACCATTACCTCTGCTTCCTCCCGGTAGATTTGGTTCCCTGGCTGCTCCTTTTAGCAAAGAGCCAGCCTCGATACTTTCTTTTATGAAGCAGGGTCTCATGTAGCATGGGCTAGCCTGGAACTCATTGTAAAATGAAGGATGACTTACTTGGACTCCAGCTGCTGAGCACTGGGATTATAGGTTTGCATTATCGTATTAGTTTATGTGATATTGGAACCCAAACTCGGGCTTCCTGCATGCCAGGCAAGCACGCTACCAACCAAGTTGCGTCTTAGCCTCACCACTCCTGCCCTTGAGCTTTAGCTAACGGCTGGATTTATGCGGGAGTTGTATGCACCGTTTGAATTCTTAGGCAGAACTGTAGTGGTTTGCTACAGGCAAGAAAACGGGAAAACAGAAAAAAGCCAGATCTCTCTCCTCTCTCTCCCTTGAACGAACACTGCTTTTGTAATGTTCCTTCCATCCCAGGCTCTGCTATCCTACATTTATCTTCTTCATCCGAGTTGCTGTACTTCAACCTAGTTGCATAAGTGATCAAAGCGATCTCATAACTCCCTTCATCTTCCCAGAGTCTCTGTCAGGGGACGAGCCTTTCCCTATTACTTCAAAAGGGAACTGTCTCACAAAACTTGTTTATTCTCTTGTTCTTTTGAAACATAACACATGATGTCAATTTTCTGCTGGTTATGCCTCGTCAACAAAATAAAAGATGCAAACTCAAGAACTTACTTTTTGAATGTACAGAATGCAGTTTCCTCATCTCAGCACTCTTGCTGTGTTGTGCCCAGTCACCTCTGTTGTAGGAGATTTTGAGCACTGGATCCTACTCTGTGTCAAACAAGAATGTCTTTAAGCATTGCCCATTGTCGCCTTGGGACAACAGTCACTCTAGTTTAAGGGTAACTGAAGTGTAACAGTGCTGTGGTTGGCTTTAATCATCAACATGACAGGATGAGACTCGGGGTGACATGTACCTCTGAGCATGTTTGTGAGCATGTTTCTAGATTGGATAAATTAGGGTGGGAAGACCCGCCTTAAATATGGTTGAGTGGCAGCTTATGCCCTCTGCTTCCTGTGGGTCGAGTGTGACCCATTCACCATGCGGCCACTCTGCCATCCCTGCCATGAGGGACTGTACCCTCCAACTTTAAGCTAAACTTCATTCAGTTGTCTCTGTTGGGTGTTTTGTCAAAGTGAAGCAAAACTACCAAATACAACCAGATATCATCTCTTTCTTCTAGAAAGATCTAGCTCACGGGAATACTATTTCATTCCTGAATGTTTTGAGAGACAAGAAAGGACCTGGTCTTCACTCTTTTCTGGGTTCCTAAATTACACTCAGTGAATGTTTCCTGGGGTAATTTCCTCAGACTGATCTATTGCTATTCAGCCTCCTGAGCTACAGGGAAAACTTCAAAAGCAACAACGGTTTGAGACAATTTCAGTTTATTCCCACACTCCCCAAGCATACCCTTGAGTTCAAGAGGATAATCCTTCTAATGAGGGAATTCTTATTTCAGACTCCCAGAAGTGCCACAGGCTAACGACTAAGCCTATGGTTTGTAGGCCTTTGGGGAGTATTTCAGATCCAAACCATGATGGGTACAATTTCCATGAAGTCTAGGTCAATTCTGTGTGAAAGAGGACAGGATCGGCGGACGTCAGGTCACTGTAGGCAGAAGAGAACAAGGCTGTAGGGAAGAGCCAGACAAGGTGTGTGGCGCACTCAGCATACAGCTTGCAGCTCCATTGCTTCACAGCGCCCACTTCCAGCCTGCCCTTCCTAAATATGTCTGCAAATCAAATAAAAAACATTCCTCATCTTTGTTCATCTCAACTTTCATTTGTGTTTTTCTCCAGCAAATCTGACGACGCGGCCTCTGCTTCTTCCTTTTGCTATCACCACGAGCCTTTGTGAAATGCTTCAACTTACCATTCTAAGCACATTTTCCTTGGTATTCATTTGGTTCTTAAGCACACTTAATCTTCTTGCAGTAACCCTCTCCAAAACAACTATTTCACGTCTTCTTTCTCCTTAACCCTCCAGTGTCTCCTCTCCTTCCATGCACAAGGTTTCCGCCCTCCTATCCACGGGAAGACTGTATTCCGAAGGACCCTTTTGGAAATGAGTTGCGGCAGTGGTACTTATCTCACCATTCCTATGAGTGAGAAAGGTCGCATAGCACTCTGAAGAATGGGTTTAAAGAGCCAGATGCACTTCTTTGCCCAAGTGTTAGCAAGAGGGAGGGGGGTGGGCACCGAGTCCTTGACTGAGATCAGAACAATGCCCTCTAGCTGATTCTAATGATCACTCCCATGCAAAAGAGAGAGGAAAGGAGGCTGGGGTGGGGGCAGAGCAGAAGAACAGGAGTGATAAGAACCTGTGATGAGTTCAGCTGCTGTTACAGCACATCCTCCTGCTACAGTGTATCTTGGCTTAAACTGGCTTTACCTACTTAGGTAAGAAAACAGAAGTAATTAGAAGAGAACCGCTACAATGTCCCATGACCATATCTGGCACCAATTAGTCATCACTTGCTGTGCCTTCCCCTGTATTATGGGTGAATTCCCGCCCCCTCCCCACCCAATCTGAAAGCTAGCTTTTCATCTGGTACACTAGATTGTAACCTTTCCTAACAGGGCAATGCAGTGCAGAGGCTCCTCCATCTTACCTTCTTGCTGAGGCCATTTCTGGTTTAACTAGAACTTGATCTCCTTGATGGAGAATCCCATGGGAAACAACCAAACTCTATTCGAGGAACCCAAGGTCAGGATGTTCTAGCTAACTTATCTTAGCTTCTGTTAAACTGTTTGCTCCAGCAGAACCCCCTCCACCTAACAGCTTATCTCAGCTTCTGTTAAATTGACTGCTTGTGCGGAAGCCCCTCCAGCTCCCTGCTTATATTAGCTTCTGTTAAATGGCCTGCTTGTGCAGGATCCTCTCCAGCTAACTGTTTATCTTTGCTTCTGTTAAACTGCTTGTTTGTGTGCAGTAACACACACACACACACACACACACACACACACACACACTGCAGATGCTGACTGAGATGCCAGCCTATCCTTTTTGCCAGAGCCCCTTTGCTCTGGACTTGCAGGGCTACAGCTAGGTCCCTGAACGTGTCAGTGTAGTCTCAGACAGCTGGAATAAAGACTTTCAGTTGGCTATAAACTGTCTGAGTGGTCATCTCTGCTGGGCTCCCCATAACCTCTTTCTTCTTAATGCCAACATTCAAGCACTTCTCTGCCCCTGTTATTTAACTTCCCCTTTTCCTCCGAGTCACTTCCATCAGTAAATGAATACCCAATAATACTTCTCTCTTTAAATGTATCACTTTCTCGTGGTATCCACATGCCTGTTTCCTTTGTTGTGCTACTCTGCTGTTCTCCCCAGAACCATCTCCTCAGGGTGTCTGCTTGCTCCACCACCCTGAAAACTGCTCTTGTCAAAGCTGATTGAACACATAGGATCAAGTAGTCAAATCTGGATTTTATCTGACATAACATTGACTTGGTTGATCATATTCCTTCCTATTTACAATATTTTATTCATTTGACTTCCGGTGTCTTTGAATCCTCTAACTATACTGCTGGGTGCGCCTTTGATCTCCAAAACTCTAAATATTGGGCTGCTCCAGGGCTCCGTTGTTGGGTGGCTCTTCAACCACATTTCTGTCAGGAGGTCTCATTTAGTTTTATGGTTTTATTTATGTGTCATGTTATATCTGGTCTTTACAGTTCCCTCGACCTTCAAAATTAGAACCTCAAAAATAGAGACCTCTGATGGGTCTCAACCTCACCAAAAGGAAACCTGGTTGCTACCCTCCCCCACAACCCATGCTTGCAGTTCCTTTCCCTCACTAGGCAAAGAGGCAAAACATTCTGAAACATTCCTGAAAGTAAACTTTCAAAGGAACAGGTCGGTAATGTTTAAAAGGTTCACACTTGGTCCACAGTGGGTGTCTCTTTGGGAAAGCAATGAGCTTTTAGGACATGGGGCCTTGCTGGAGCAAGTATGTCACTGTTCTGGCTTTATGAGCTGAGTGTATAGCCTCAAGCCACTGCCTTTCAGATGCTCTCTCCCATCCCCAGCTGTTGGTTAGAGTGTTTTATTACAGCAACAAAGGAGTGACAACTACAGTTATGGACCTAAACGCTCTTTCTAGGGTGTGTTTGGAGCCACAGGATTAGGTCTTACAGTATTCCGTTATTGGTACTGTTTAGCCTCTGCCTTTGGAGAACTTACTATCATTAAGAAAATGGATGAGACTTTGACGGTCTGATTTGTTTTTTTTTAAATAAGCCTCTTTTTTTTTTTTTTAGATACTACCCTGAGCAAATGCATAACATGGTAAAAGCTCCACGATAACAAGACAAGACTCTTGTGACCTCAGCGTCTTCAAAACACAGACTTGTTCTTAGAATGTATTTTCCATGCTACTCCCAGGTGCAGTGGATAGGAGTGAATCTACTTCAGCTGTTGTTATCCATGTGCCTCTATGGAAAAACATGCCATTGCCACGTGTGGCTTGTCCTTGTGATTGAACAGCTTACTTACTCACGTGATTCTTCTTAACACTCAGAGTATAAACTGTCAGATGCTCTGACTGAAGTGCCCTCCACTCTCTGGTTCACGCTGCCAACTAGATCTGGAAGCAAAGGTGCTATTTAAAATACTCCTCTTCCATAAAGTCCTATATATGATGTCCAGTCATGTCTTATACTCTTTTTTTTTTTTTTTTACTGTGATAACATCTGATTCAAGACACTCTGACCATCACAGGGAGGAGTGTCTAACAGTGTGATCTATAAGGAAAAAGTAGATAGGGACTTCAAGGAAAAGCAGGACTAGGACTGTCCACACCTTGGAACTTAGCACAGCAAAGCAGCCCAGTGGATGCTAGCATCTGATGCATGAGCTCCTATGTTACAGCTAACACAGTGATAAATTACTCACCCACCCACAGTGCTGGAGTTCTCTCGGGGCCTCATGCACACAAATGCTCCATCGCTATACTGTACCCTCAACTTTCAATTTCTTCTGTAGAGGTGGCTTTATAATCCTGGATACTACTTATGGATGCTGCCTTAGGGTTCTGCAGAATCTACTGAGGAACCTTCTGTACAAACTTTATACATACGGAGATGGATGTGAAATTTTCTAGCATAGTTCCTGGTACAGTATATTGGCTCAACTGAAAGACATGACAGCTGTGTTAAGTAATAAGAAACAAGGACATCAGAACCACCAGCATTTAGTGCCATGTTTACAAATAATCCTACTTGCTACAAATCGAATCGGAATTCCTTTTTATTACCACATACTCCCTCACTTCCCTTTCTCCTTGATGCTTGTCCATATCCTTCAGTCCCATATCTATTAACTGCCTTTAAAAGCTTGCATCATCAAGTGGTCCCAGCAGAATGGGATGCTTGCGGTTTCACCGTGAGCTTGCTCTTACGCGCCCATTTTTTCTGCTTCCTCAAAAGTCTACCAGCAGGTCTGCTACTCATTTCCCCGCTTGCTCAGTGCCTTGGTTAAACTGGTTTATGCATGGTAGGCCTTCAGGTGGAGCTACTTATATAGTTAGCTCTTTCCGCCAATCAGAGTTTCCAAGAGGCAGCTTTGCAGGCATTATCCAGCCTCTTTCTCCTTAGGCCCTTTTGCCCTTAGCATTGAACTGAGATCCAAATAAAAGTTAGCAATGGTGGTAACTTGAGCAGAGACCACGGGAAGTCCAGCCCTGATGGTCCACAAGGTCTGTGGTCCAGACGGGGGAGGAAGTGGGGAGTGTGGGGAGGAGCCTACGAGTAGGTCGGAGGCCGAGAAGGGTGGGGAGGAGCCTGAGGGTGGGGAGGAGCCTAAGGACCCGGAGTTGCCTGGCGGCCCCAAGCTCTGTTACACTCCAGCATGGCTTCGGCCTCATCTGGCTGCGGGGCCGGGCTGTTGCGTTTTCTGCGGCTGGTCGGGCAGCTCAAGGTGAGCGAGCGGGCGCAGCCTGGCTGGGAGGTGGCAGGTCCTACTCTGGCTTGCTCCACGCAGCCTCTCCTCGCTCAGCTCCGCCTTGCGCGGCCTGGTTGTGCCGGGAGGAAGCTGGCGGGGACCAAGCCGAGGCTGGGCTCTGGGCCGCAACAACCGTGGGCGATGCTGCCGAGCCACAGCGGAAGGCAGGGGGGTCTCTGCACGTGAGCAGTGGAGACCTTCCTCCGTCCTGGTGACTTCCGGCAAAGACTGTTTGAATAATTCAGTTTCAACGTGCACTGGCCCTCCCCTGGCAGAGATGGTGCAGAGTCCCCCGATGTTCCAACATGAGCTTATGAAAAACTTTAGGAGCATAGAACTCTCAGGAAAGTGCAGACTCACACGATCAATCACACACCATGATGGGAATAAAAGTCCTGACTGCTGTGGAATTTCTTTAATGCCTCTGTGTCAGAATTGGGTAGTCTGTCACAGATTTATGTTCAAAATACTCTTTTCCTATTGTTTGAAATGGGTTTTTGGACAGCAAAAACCTACTACTCTAGTAGCTAGGAAAAATACAGAGGCTTTGCTTTGCATTTTTCCTACCTACAATGTAGTTTTGAGAGGAGGTGGGTAGCACAGGCTGGCAGTGTGGAACTGGCGTCTCCACCTGTTGAGTGCTGGGATTCCAGGCGTGCACCACACCACCAGGCTTACTACCAGTTTTGCTTGTAAGACTAAAAACTGTGTGAGTGTTGTCCCATACTTTCACTTGGGACAGCATGAAGTGGTGACTATTGGACTTTAGTGTACTTGGGAATTGCAGTTTGCTCACCCACTTTCAGATGTTGAGCACCGTGGTTAGTGTAAATAAAGCATTTTTAAAAATAGTTTTGAAACCATGGCTTGGCTGACACTGTGACTCTGTGGCTATCCTCTGACATTTTCTTGAAGAGCGCTTATCGGTTTTGTTGTTGTTGTTTCCAGTGATGGCATTTTGTTTGCTTAACTCCTAATCTTATTTGTTAGAGAGTCCCACGAACTGGCTGGGTGTACAGAAATGTGGAAAAGCCAGAAAGCGTGTCAGATCACATGTACCGAATGGCAGTTATGGCCCTGGTGACCCGAGATGACCGTCTTAACAAGGACAGGTAAGTTATTTGAACACTGATGTTTGTGAAGGTCTCTGGACTCCGTAAGGATTGCTTCAGCTATAAACTATGTAGGTTTTCTGTTTATAGGGTGTGTGTTGGTCTCCGTGGAAGCAAGTGGGACGTTAGGACCTTGAAGATGAGCATATGTAAATTGTATGCTCGCATTAGTATTTATTTTGCTTTGAACCAGCTGCTTTAATGAATTGTTGGTAGCCATTCCTGAGGCCATGTTGGTGAAGTTGTATGGCAGTAGGTTTATAGAGGCTATAACAAAGTAATATCGTTAGCTAATTAATCAGCACACCTAGAATGCTTGCGAACCACAGGGCATGAGTTTACATAGAACACAGTGAATTAATTGCGCAGGCCTTACATGACTTCAGGACAAAAAAAAAAAAAAAAAGAAAGAAAGAAAGAAAGAAAGAAAGAAAGAAAGAAAAGAAGTTAGGGTAGGAAAGTACCCAATTATTCTAGTAGCAGGGGATTTCTCCTGCTCTTGGTTGGTCTTTGTGGATCAGATGCTGTCTGAGTTGAGGTCTAAAGGGTTGACACAGGTCAAGAAGTAGTAGAAGGCACTGCATTCTGAGACACCAGCAACAAAGCCTTGGTGGTGGGCAAGCAAGTGAGGTTGACTATAGCACAATGTTCCTTACGGGGTGCAGAGAAGAGTCCTGTTGCTCTCTGCAGATGGTGTTAACTTAGGGCATTTTGGTCAAAAAAAAAAAAAAAAAAAAAAAAAAAAAAGCACAAGACAAAAATGAAGTCAGTTGGAGATAAATTAGGTCTGAGATTTGAACTGGACCAGAAAGAAATTGGAGGCAGGGATCTAGGAGGCTTCGAGGCCTCTTGTTAAATAGGAAGACTGAAGAAGCAAGCGGCCAGCCCTTCTGGCACCCCCGCCTCATTTCTTGACTCTGTCATTCTGACAATTATCATCATCAACTGATAATCCTAGCCATATGTTAAATGGTCAGAATAGAGCAAGCACATAGTCTGTCACTGGCCTTGTGCATGCTGGGCCAGTACACTACACGCTGTGTCTCCCTATTATCTATCTCACACGGATACAAGAAAGAGGAACATAAGGAAGCATTTGAACGAAGTAATTTGGTAAACTTCTGTCACTTGTAAGCCAAAGTCACGGCCCCACCTGTTCAGCTGCATCCATTACCCCATATATAGATCATTTTGGCAGTAGGGCATTGGAGGAAATGATTAATTCTAAATTTTGTATAAATAAAATATCTCCTGGCTTTGTGGAACCTTTTAAAGTAAGATTTGTGAAATCAGCCAGTTTAAAAAAAAAAAAATCAGTTTACCCTATACTCTCAGTTAGTATGTATAAATAGATCGTATTGTGTGAAATATTCACAAGAAATTTTGATTCAGAACCAATGTTGGCTGGTAGAGTATAATTACTTTAGAAAATATTGTATTAGAATAGTCTACAAGGCGGGGGGAAGAAAAATCGTATTAAGTTTAAAAATAGTATAGACAAAGAAACGTGTAGTGAATGTAATTTTGTGTAATTATTCAACATTTCTCACCTGGTCAGATGTATACGCCTAGCCCTGGTTCATGACCTGGCAGAATGCATCGTTGGGGACATAGCACCAGCAGATAACATCCCCAAAGAAGAAAAACATAGACGAGAAGAGGTCAGTGTTGGTCATTGACTCCGCAAAAGACCATGAGGAAAAGCTGTTGCTCACTGGAAGAAATTTTAGTAGTCTGTTACAGTGAAGGAGGCCACCACCTAACCAGTGTCAGGAGGGGACGGTCAGGGAGGACATGCTTCAGGGCCTTGGTGCTGAGATGAAGCTCAGATGATGACAGCTACGTCTGTAGAGAATTTAGTACTCAATAGCTTAGATTTGATGATAATAACGAGGGAAAGGCTAAAAGACAGTCTCGAAGTGTGTTACCCACACTGACTGTTTTGAGGAGGTTAATAGTCTTCTGCAAGCAAAGGGTTCTTGGCCAGTGAATTGGTTTTAGCTTAGTAGTACTAGTAGTGCTGGTGGTGGTGGTAGGATGCTAGAGTATTTAACATAGGAATAGGACCATATGGCTGTTCCAGCCTTGTTTGACACAGGGACAAGTAGTCACATTGGCTTCAATTTTTCTTTTTTTTTCATTTTTCCAGACAGGGTTTGTCTCTATAACCCTGGCTGTCCTGTAACTCACTCTGTAGACCAGACTGGCCTCCAGCTCAGAGCTTCGCCTGCTTTGGCCTATACACACACACACACACACACACACACACACACACACACACACACACACACACACACACACACTTAAACTATTTGGAGAGAAATTCTCTATATAGTAGTCCTTTAAAGGATATAAAGTAAAAAAGTAATAAATAAAGAATAATTTGCAGTCACAGAAATAAATAACATTGATAAGATATTAAACTAAGGTCAGTGGAAATTCTAAACTCAAGAGTCCAGAGCTAAAAAGAGACATTTTTGAGAAAGGGCCAAAAAAGGCTCTCTATAATCCACCTCCTCGCCCCCTCACTCTTTCATCCTTTACGGCTGAAGGCTGGTGTCCAGCCCAACCATTACTGCAAATGATGGTTTTGTAGGCCTTTGAGGTGGGCCCTGAGTCATTTAGTGAGGAAGCCTTTATTAAGATGACTTAATAGAGATGGTGTGTTTAAGTAGTTGTTTTCAGAGCTGATGGAGACTAGAGCTAAGTAGCCAATGGGGCTTTTGCCCTTCCAGAAGCAAGAAGACGATCCCATATAGAATTGGAGCTAATTTAAGTTCAACCCATCCTAAAATATGGGTACCTTGGGAAGAGTGTAAGACCCATCCCTCGTCCCAAGGGACAGTTCCAAAATACAGCCTGGACACTATGACAGAAGAAAATATTTCTCAGTATAGGTCTAGACTACTGTGAAAAAGAATTTTTCGGTTGCTTGACAGAATTCCTACAGAAAGAAAGCAATCTACTGAAACTTTCAGTGGTAGAACGTAGTTGGCATGTGTACCAGAGGATGATGGGTAAGGAAGTGTGGTCTGCAGTAAGAGGCTGGAGAAGAAACTCCTCACTAATGAAGCTGGGCGGAGGGGGCGTTTAGTTTCATTTCTGCATAAATTATAGATATTAGAGTGAAAAGTCATGCCGGAGATTGCCGTGGCCTTGGACGGAGGAGCGGGCATAGGGGACATGTGCCCAAGAAGAGGCAGTACCCTGTCTCTGTGGAAGTGCAGAACGGTGCTCTCCACAGTAGAGCACGCCGGACACTTCTGGAAGAGAACCACAGACACTGTCAAGGAACCGTGGCCACCAGAGGAGGGGGAAACCAGTGACTCCAGACTGCATGGGTCCCGAGAAGTGTCGCCGGGGTGGCGGGGAAGGGAGTCGGGGGTGGTGGTGAGGAGGATCCTGAGGTCCTGAACAGTCAAGGTGCGGCTGTCTTCCCGAGTGCCACATTCTGGTTAGGAGAAAAAAACCTTTCTGGCCCCCCCCCCCCCCCCATTTTTATTGCCGCCCACTCCTGCTGATTCACAGAGAAAAGAAATGTCACAGGCAGAAGGACCAGGCAGGCCTCTTAAAGAACATCGAGTTCTTGGCTGAGAAACCAAAGGGCCTGGAGAGAGTTGGGGTGCCATTACCCCTTCCTGGCACTGAGCTGGGCTTGGGGACAGGAAGGTTGGGATTCCTTATACAGATGGTGTTTATGAGCCAGATTCGGCTCTCGGAGACATGCATTAAGATAATTAAATGGAGGTTCCTTTGCCTCAGGAGAGACACCCATAATGTGAACCAGAAATATTGTTGGCCTGGAAATTTCTTGACTGGCTGGCCAGGATTTAAGCTGGCTGCTTTACGGGGCTGAGGGAAGGGGGTGGGGACACGACGGGGATGGACTACTTGGTGAACGGAAGGCTGATGACTTTAGTGGATATTTGATAGTGAGATGAAAGGCAGGATGAGGGCATAGAAGACGGAACTCGGCAAGGGGACCAAAAGCTACACTTGTAGTCTATCCCCCTTCCTCCATCGTAACACAAAGCTTTTATTGTATAGCCCGCTCTGGCCAGTGTTGCTTATCAGGGATCAGGATGGAGAGGTTGGACTTAGAGGCTGGGTCTAGCAGTGGCTAGCGGCATTCCTTTGCCAAGACAAAAGCTTGTTCAAATGGAGTGCAGCGCCGTGTTATGCACATATCTGTGAGGGGCAAAGTGGCCGTAGAACTAGGAGGTGAAGGGAGAAAAACGGGACTGTATCATGGGAATATTTGGCAGATAAAGTAAGAAACCAGAGTGTTTATAGGGGACTCACATACACTGTGTGTGTGTGTGTGTGTGTGTGTGTGTGTGTGTGTGTGTGTGTGTGTGTGTGTGCATACGTTCAGACCACACTACCCTCTTCGGAAGGCGCCATCTTGCAATTGAGGAAACTGCCAGACAAAAGGGCTGAGTGACCTGTTCAGGGATTGTCAGGAGTAAACGTGAAGCCCAGGTTTAAGACCAGTCTGGATCTAGGATCTGAGTGAGCACCCCCCACCATCACCACTCAGCCTTGTCACAGCGTGAGTGGCGAATGGCAGGTTGGTGCTTTGCAGGTTCCTGTTATAAAACTGATAAAAAGAGATTTGTTCATTTGGTGAAAGCACCACCCTGCTCAGTGGAAGCAGATTCTTGCCATCTTTTGCAAGCAAAGGAGGAAGCTCGGGGACATTGTCCTTCAGAATTTATGACAATGACTCAGTGAAAGTGCAGAATGAGGGCTTAGCTAATTTCTAGGGCCTCCAGTAAAGTTAACATCAGAGAATTAATTCTAAACAGTAGGCATGATTATCATTGTTAGCTGTATGGTTATTGTGAGGTCCTGTTTAGGCCACCAGATTTCACAAGCCCTCCTCTCTACATGAACAGTTACAGGCAATCAACAGCTGCTGAGGGCAGAGAACCGGTCTTCTCCAGGGATGTGGCCCTCACTAGGCTGCCCGATCCCAACCAGTCAGGTCTACAGACACACACACATGCACACACACGCATGCACGCACACATGCACACCTTGTATATACATGTGTGTACACCCATAATAATAAGGAGGGGTCACACATCTGAGAGGGAGTGAGGGAACACAAAAGGAGTTAGGAAGGCAAAACCAGGGGATAGAAGTGATATAATTATTGTACTTACGTGTGAAATCCTCAAAAAATGGTTTTTAAAAGTAACAATTCTCAGTGTATAACAAGTTATATTGATAAGTTTAAATCCAGAAAATCTCAGTTTTAAAAAGATGAAAGCAACATATTTGCTGTGTTTTGTTTTTCAAAGAACACAATGATTTTCCTCAGTAAGAAGCTTTTTAATAAGTCACATTTGGATGGTGTGATCTCCAAAAAGCTAATTCAGTCTTGGGATACGTTCATATGAATAACATCTCTTGCATGAGGGAGACAAGGGCTGTGTTTTGTTCTGCTGTGTTCAATGCCAGGGCAGTCAGCTAAGAAGAGGCACAAAATAACTCCTGTTCAAAACAAAGTGTTTAAGCATGTACTCTAAATAGACTGAACTTCAATATGCCTGCACACAAATATATTTTGAGGACTTCTAAAATAAAATAAAACAAGAAAGAAGCCAGGCAAGGGTTGTGCATGCCTTTAATCCCAGCGCTTGGGAGGCAGAGCCAGGAGGATCTCTGTGAGTTCGAGGCCAGCCTGGTCTACAAAGTGAGTCCAGGACAGCCAAGGCTACACAGAGAAACCCTGTCTCGAAAAAAACAAAAAAAACAAAAAAACAAAAACAAAAAAATATATCTTTCTGGAATATTTATGGAGACAAAATATAAAAATGCATTTTCTCGTTTATACTGCTGAGATTTACAATACAGAAATAAGAAGAATGCAATTATACGATTCACTTTATCCCACTCAGGGTGACGTGATGCTATAGTTCTGTGACTGAGCAAGCCACACGGGATGGTGACACCACTCATAAGAGCAAATTGCGTATTGGTAAATAATGCACTTGGCTGTAGACGCTGTATGCTGTAGGATGGTTTTTCTTCCAGTATCTTATAAATATACACACATACCCATTTTTCATTTTTATTGGTTTTCTCCAATTTGTTGTCTTATATGAGACCTTGCTATTACTGAAATTGATGCTTACAGCTTATTTCTTTGAAAGAGTTTAGCCTCTGGTTAGCACCAGAATAAAATAATAGGTAGACCAGATGAGGTAGAAGGAATTTAAGGCTATTTGGAAGCAGGTTACCCTTGAAAAAATGTGATATTTTGATGAATACTACAATGATTGAAGCGAAGGAAGAGACTGGACTGAGGGTACCATGTGGGACTTAGAAGTATTTATTAGTAAGTAGAGAGCACCTTTTCCCCTTATATTCTCTCATTCACTACTTTGCTCTGGGGTTTTGTATAACATCACTTGTGGTGACAAAGGTGTCTTTATTTACACTCTGCTGGACACATCATGGAAAGGGCCCAGAGTGGCCAGCATTGAGTTGCAAGGTCATCCCCTCAAACAGTTGCCGGGGACAGAGTCACTCTGACCCCGATGGTCATTGTCCAGCTGTTTGACAGTGGATAATTAGAGGATGGAGGAGCATTCCTGGGTGGCAGCCTCCTGGGTGGTAAGGTCCTTTGGTGCAGAGAAGACAGGACATTCAGCAGTGCATCCTGGGAATTTAAGCCTCAAAAACCGTGTAACTTCTGTTAAGTCAGTGCCTTTCTGTGTGATGCTTTTACGTTTTGCGGTAATGCAAATCATAAGAAATGAATATAATACTAAAAAAAAAAAAAAACAAGAACAAAAAACAGTTGGAACCAGTAAAGGCCAATTTATTCTCCTGGGATTTAGTCAAAAGCATCTGAGTCCCTTGTTTGGCTTTTGTGGACTAGATATTGACTTAGAAAGGTGGATGTAATAGAATTAATGTGTTCATATTTCAGGAGGCTATGAAACAGATAACCCAGCTGCTGCCGGAGGACCTCAGGAAGGAGCTGTATGAACTCTGGGAGGTGAGTATACGGACTGGGCTGGGTTGTTTTTTTACCTGTTGTTACTGAATTTATACAGCCTACCCATGATTCCGTTGCTTCGGTTATTTTAACAGTCCCTATCTAATTTACTGTTGTTTTTCCTGCCAGCTGCTGCAGAAATTTCTCTGTGCTGATAGAAAGTTTTCTTTGTCATTGGTTCTACTTCTCTTGTGTCCTCAGCACCTGGTAACAGCTCTTGGTACACCAGTGCACGGTGCTTGTGTTTCCGGATGCTTTGTCCACAGCCATATGCCCACACCCAATTCTTTTATGTGTGTGCACGCACGCTCGCGTGCTGTTTGTGTGTAGGTGCATGTATGTATCTGTGAGTGTGGAGGCCAGAGGGCAGCTTTAGGTGTTCCTCTGCCTTGTTTTTAAGACAGGGTCTCTCACTGGCCATTGAGCCTCCAGGGACTCGCATGTCTTCCTCTACCCTGGATTACAACCATGCCTTTTTTTTCTCTCCCCCACTTTGGTTCTCGGGGTTGAATTTAGGTCCCTCTTGTTTGCAAACTAAGCACTTTGCCAACTAGGCCATCTGCCCAGCCCCCATTTGTGGCTCTTAAAACACGTGAATGACACACTTAACACAAGGTGGATGGCATGTGAGGGAAGGCACCTAATGTCCCCCGGACTCCACGTGGCTGTGGGGTAACTCAGAACTGAGATTTCATCCCACCTCACTCACATAGTCTGTGACCTCGGGTACTGTCCTTGGATGGAGGCTGTTGCCCGTCTATAAAAGAGCAGGGTGAAGTCCAGGTGCAAGGTGTAGAATGGGCCCATTGGGGCAACGGCTCCCCCTGTGCTTGTCCCTCGCTGTGGGAGATGAGGTTGAAAAGAAAGGGCAGGAAGAGGGGAAAGGCAAAAAGTGTCTTCTGTCATTCTTTCTTTTCTCCAGTATTTCTTCTGTCTAGAACACAAGCATCTCCTTAATGGAGCCCCTCCCATGGCTCTCTTTCTTATTCTTGGACAGCCCTGTCTACACACACAGACACACACACACACAGACACACACACACACACACACACCCCACACACACACACCCCACACACACACACCCCCTCACAAACACACACACACCCTCCCCATGAATTCTCACATTCCCATCCGATCCCTCTCCTATGCCTATGCCTTCTGCCTTCCGAATCACATTACGTATCCAGGCCACTACCCTTCTCTTCCTCTCCTGTGAGGTCCCTTCCCACTACCTCCTACACTGGGTCAGATTGTCATGAGGAAAATGGGACATGCCTGGGACTGAAACCTTGAACAGCTTTCTCCATGCCTCTATCTATTTATCTGTGATATGGCAGGATTTAGACAAGGGGATTAAAGTAATTCATGCATGTAAAACACTCAGAATACACCAAGTTCTAGCCCCTGTCTCTAATCCACACAGCCTTATTTTGTCCGCCTTCAGCAACTCTGTTGTGATGTTGGCTTAAGAAATTGGTACATACAGAATTTAGAATAATACTTGCTATGTAGACTATCCCACTTGGTAGATATTTGAAGTGTGGTCACCACAGATGTCCAGCATTTTAGGGGGTTAGGGATTTTGGATTATAATTTGTCTTTCACCATAAAAGTAAAATTGTGTTTCCATAAACCAGGAGGAAGTTACACTCGTTTTGTTTGTTTCCAGAAGTGCCCACTGGAAGCTGTGATGGTGGTTACACTCTGTCATAAAAATAGCACAGCAAAGTATCTACCTGCCACCTGCATTATAGTTTTGTTTGTTTGTTTTGTTTTCAAGACTAGTTTCTCTGTGTAGCCCTGGCTGTCCCGGATCTCACTCTGTAGGCCAGGCTGGCCTCGAACTCATAGAGATCTGCCTCCCAAGTGCTAGTAGGATTATATCGTATGATGCCCAAAGCACACGCGGAGCCAATGCCTAACCATTCATCAGGGGATCATCTTCCACCTGAAATTTTTTCTTAGTGCTGTCAGATGTCAGTCAGTTAGCCATGCGGGTCGGTCAATGAGATCCCTGTTTACAAAGGTGCCCTCACCTACCCTCAGAGTAGAGCAATGTGAAACTCATGGGTCCTGGGAGCAAAAGCCACCAGGATGTCAGAGAAAGTAAGGCATGAAAAAGAGATGTCGCAGATGGCAGGCCTTCCCTCAGAACCAACATTCCCCACTTTCTTCCCTTTCTCTTCCCTTTTATTCTCCATTTTCCTGACCTAGGAGGGCTAGTCCCTCTGTTTAGGAAACCCTAGCCAGGGCCACTTGGTGAGCTGTCTTTTTCAGTCACACCTGCAGGTGGCAGAGTGCTGTGTTGGCATCCCTTCCCACCTGTTCCTGACCAGGCCCAGGCACTTCCTGTAGTCGCTGGGTGTCCACTGCTCTATTGCTACTCCTCTCTTCACGTTTGTGTTTGTTTTTAATTAGCAAAGTAGAGGCTGTCTAGGCGGGGACATTTCCAGCTTTGTATTAGCTTGGTCATGTGACTTTTTTTTAAAGTAGGTCTTCCCATTGGCCACATTTTCCTACTTCATTTAATGACTAAACAGCTAAAGATTATCCGTACTCCCCAACTCTGTTCTTGGAGGCTCACTGTACTATGGCTGGTAGCCTCACCTGTCACTACTTTCGCTAAAAGCACACATGGCTTCTGTGTGGCCTACTCCAGCAAGCCCTCTTTAGCCTCTGTGCCGTCTGGCACTTGGTGGCATGAGAATTCTCCACTGGTCTCTGGTACATTTTTATTTTGTTTTTGTTTTTCTTTCTTTGTTTCCTTCCTTTCTCCCTCCTTTCCTCTCTCCCTCCTTTTCTTTCTTTCTCTTTCTGTCTTTCTTTCTTTCTTTCTTTCTTTCTTTCTTTCTTTCTTTCTTTCTTTCTTTCTTTCTTTCTTTCTTTCTTTCTGAGTAGTAGTGTGTGTATGTGCCTGTTAGTGCATGTGCAAAGGGCAGAGGAAGCTGTTGGTGTCCTGGTCTGTGACTCCGCCTCTTCCTCTTGAGACAGGATCTCTCGCTGTACCTGGAGCTGCACTGGAGCCAGTGGCCTCAGACTTCCTCCTCTTTCCGTCCTGCCTCAGGGCTGGGATTACAGACATGGTGCACTCAGCCATGGCAGGCCTTTATGTGGGTTCCAGGGTTCAAGTTCAGATCCTCATGTGTGAGCAGCAAACAATCCCATGCCCTGAGTGACCTCCCCAGACTCCCATCCCCGCTTTCCTTTGTACCTTTCTAGTTGTTTCTTTTGAGCTGTTTCTGCAAATGCTCCTCTTTCTTCACCCATTTTCAGACTGTGTCTCCCTCCTAGCACTGTGGGCTCCTTTCCTCTTTACACCCCTGTTGGGCTTTACTCCTTACCTGCTGACTTTTCCATGTAGCTTCCAGAATAATATTTCCCTTAAACACCCTACTCAAAACCAAGAGCCTAATACACAGGCCCACCTGTGCATGCACAGGACTCCCAGCTTCTAAGCTTCTAAGGTTCACATCCATGGTAATTCTCATCATCATTATTATTATTGTTGTTGTTGTTATTATTAATAATTATTATTATTTTCTATTTTTACTTTTAACAAAGTCTTTCTTCCTCTTCCCTTTCCCTTTCTCCTTCCCCTTCCCCCTTTCCTCCTCCTCCTCCTTCTCCTCCTCCTTCTTCATCTATATAAACCATTTAAAGCCATGCAAACCCAATGGATATCGTAGTGAGTTGCTAGAAGCTTGCACTCAGGTCCATACCTGGAACATCATCCTTTGCCCCAGAAACCTGTGTCTGTGCCTGATACAAGTATATCACCTTCACACACCACCTGTATGCCTGGAATACTCATAACTGGGCGCTGTTATTTGTTTCTATGCCTCTATGAAAAAGCACGTTTTTGCCACATGTGACTTGTCCCCTGTGATTGTATACAGCTTGAACTCATGAGAACTTTGCTCAGGTGACTCATCTTCACCCTCAGAGTATAAACTGTCTGACGCTCTGAGTAAAGTTTGCATGAGACTTTATCCTGTCTCATTTATAGGCTCCCTTCTGCATGTCCCACCACCTCTAGATCAGTGACAGGACACAATAATTGCTTTTTCCTTGTGCTTGTGTCCTCTGAGCCTTTGGAGGCCACAGGAAGGTGATACTCTAATGTTTTTATTTTACGTGGTTTTGTTGTTCTTCCTCAGTGACTCCGTTGTTGCAGCGCTCACGGGAAAAGTGAGCAGATATGATTGAATGTGATGACTTCCCTGACAGCAAGGAATGGCCTTGCACCAGCCGCATCCCTGGCACAGCCCACCCAGATGGATCACTTCTAGGCCTTACGCCAACTCCTGAACAGTTTGGTTGCTTAAGATTTATCTGTAGGCGATTCTTCAGAAGGGCTCCTAGGCCAGTGCCCCCTGACTTCCTACACTTGACTCCGTTCCTCTGTGGGTTTTTTTTTTTTTTTTTTTTTGGTCAGTACAATTCAATTTCTCTGGATATAAAAATTCCTAACTCACAGTTTTTTTCCCTTGAATATTTTAAGTACGTTTCTCTCATTTTCTTCTAACATAAATCATTGCTAGTCATCATTTTATCTTCATTATATGATAGACTCTATTCCTATATATGAATCCAAAGAATTTCTTTTCTGTCTGGAGTTTTTCATTAGAATATATCTCTGTATTGATCATCCTGCTAATTTCCTTAGGTATTTTACCTGTGTTTTTAGCATACTTTAGAAAAAAATGTAATTGCAAGAATGTTTTATTGACATCTAGTTTTTCTTTCTCCTTTTTAATTTTTATTTTATTTTATTTTTAAATTTTTTACTACTCCTATAGCGTTCTGTTGGGTTTTTTTTTTTTTTTTTCCCAGCTGCCAAGGTTTGTCAGTGTCTCTGAAACCCTTTGTATCTTAATTTTTTAAAACGGTTAAAGGTAACCTCCGTTTTAGCTTCATTTCTCTTAGGCATATTTATTGTGCTCAGTTGGCCTCAGGTTCCACATCACTTAGATTTCTTTTCTAAACCAACATTTATCTCTATAGATTATTCTTTAATGTCTTACTTTACCCGTGTCTTTTGGTTCTTTGGGGGTAGTTTGTCGTAGGTTTGATCCATTTTTAAATCTGAGAATGTCTTTCTGATGTGAGTGTGAGGCGTGTTACTTCCCACTATGCTTTCTCAGTTTGTGTGGGATCTGAGCACTGTGATTTTCTGTTGCTCGTCTTGGTTTGAAAGTATATTTCCTGAGCTGATAGAAGGAAACTGAGTTCAGATCTCCCTCCCTAGGGAAGGCGGCAGTGGTGGTGGTGGTGGTGAAGTGTGTGTGTGTGTGTTAATGTAATATTAGAAAAATGTCGACACTTGTTTTTAGGGATTTCCTAACCCTCTTTCCCAGTCCCATTTTTATCCAGGCCTTTTCTGTTTTAACCTTGATAACCTTTACTCCACTCAGTTTTGCTTCTCTTTGTCAGCGTGAGTCCCTGTCCTGGTAAAAGATGACCCAGAGTTCAGACAGGGGAGCATCTTAGGGTTGAACTGGCCTTGCGTAATTAGGGTGCACAGATTCCGGTCCAGCATCTGTCTACAAACTTGACTGTTCGACTGAGTGTGTCTTGTACCCCAGTGTGTTCTTCAGTCAGATGCCAGTCCTGTGCAGGGCTTGTGGATGTAGGTGGGCTGCCTCACTTGCATACAGTTTTATTTTATTTATTTTACTTCCTTATTAACATTTCTCAAATCCTTCCACATTTACGTAGCCTTGCTGCCATGATTTTAGACCAGGCTGTAATATTTTTGTTAATGTGACAAAGTCTTGGAACTGGATTCCCCTGCTTCTAGTTTAGCTGGTATCCAGACTTCAGGTTAGATTCATCTTTCTGAATATCAGGTCTGAATCTGCCTCTTCCCACTGGGAACCCTCCAGGATACCCGTGATGTACAGGAAGATGCAGTTCCATACAGGAGGCCCAGGCCCTACAGGCACAGACCCTCGCTCCCACACTTCCGTCTTTATTCCTTTCACTTTTCCTCTTCTGTCCTATGACTTTCCAGCCCAGTGTTAGAAACAGCTCCAGGTAATTTTTTAAAAGTCAGAATACATCTCACCCCAAGAGCTTGGTCTGTGGTGTTCTTTCCCTTCTTTGCCTGACCCTGACTTTAAAAAACAATTATTAAGTGTATTTATTGTCCTTGTTCGTGTGTGCAAACACATGCATGACACGGCACATGTATGAAGGTCAGAGAACAACTGATAGTTGGTTCTTTCTCTCCATCACCTGTGTTGCAGTGATCGAATTCGGGTCACCAGGCTTAGTGCCAAGCACCTCTTCCTGCTGACTGCTGAGGCAGGTCACCAACCTCATGCCTTTTCACTGAAAGATAAACTGGAGAATACCTTTACAATTAACTTTTGAGGGAAAATTCACCCAGTTCCATATCTTTTTTAAGTCTTATGCAAATTCATTAGAGCGCTCTGTACAATTGGTTGTATCGGTTTGCTTGCTGTGATAAACTCCATGAACAAGAGCAACCAGGGGAGGAAAGGGTTTATTTGCCTTGTGTCTTAGTGATAGTTCATCACTGGGGGAAGTTGGGATAATAAGTGAAGCAGGAGTAGGGGCAAGAACCACTGAGGAGCACTGCTTCCTGGCTTGCCCAGTTGGCTTCCGTACACAACCCTGGACTGGTGCCTGGATCCCACACTCGGGCCCACAGGCCATGCTGATGGAAGCAGTTCAGTCTGGAGTCCCTCATCCCAGGTGACCCCTGACAAAAACTGACCAGCACAACATTGCACTATAGTTCCTAACACACTTTTGAAAGACTTTTTTTCTCACTTTGAACAGAAAAAAAAAAAAAAATTCTAGATTGGTTTGCTTGGAGTATTCAGTTTCCTTTGGCTAAATTGTGAATTTGGATGTATTTAATGTAACTATATAAGTATGCATTTTAATGAACACTTAAATAGAATGTCATTTTTAAAAGTGCCTTTGAGATAAAGCAAAAATATATTAGGCTTCATGGTTAAACAGTTCCTCTGTGTAAGATCCCTCTTACCAAATTCAAATGGCTGCCTTTGTAAGGACACAGCGGCTTCAAATCCAACTAAGAAATCTTTCAATAATTTGTATCATGTCTGGCTGCTGTGACAGGCTTATTATCTGAACACATCTGGGGTGGAATTACAAATGAGAGTTCTGTGGGAAACCAGTTGGGAATACTTTGGTCTTAATAGAAGAATGATCCTGTGTAGAATTAACTGGAACTTGTGGCAGGTGATATGATCTGCTCTGAGAAGAAGCCACCCCACTTCCCCCTGCTCCCCAACCTCCCAACCCCCCCCCCACACACACAGCAGGAAAACTCCATTTCACTCAGGGGGGAGGGACAGTGGGAAGAGAAAAGGGAGAAATGTTCCTCCCCTCCCACCAGATTCACCAAGACACATATATACAGTAGTGTCTGTAAAATCCATAGATTCTCTCTAACGGCCCCAGTAGTTACACCCAGAGGAAGTTGACTAATTACTCTAGGTGGACCAGAAGGACAAAGATTTCCAGGTAACCTTGTAATGAAAAGTAATTAGCAGAGGTGTTAATTACCTCAGAGGATGGGCTATCGGATGGGAAAGGAAGAGGGAGTGCAGATGTGCAAATATACTCTTATACTTCCAGATATGTAAGATGTAAAACATCTTAAAGTTAACTAGATCTAGTCTATTCAGCTCAAGTGGGTGAAAGGGTCGGGCCTTTGGGCTGGGAGGTAGCTCAGTTTGTAACGTGCTGGCTGTACAGGCATGAGGACTTGAGTTTATCCCCTAAGCACATACATGTCAGAGGAAAGAAGGAAGGAAGGAAGGGAGGGAGGGAGGGGAAGGGAAGAGAAAGAAAGGGAAGGAAAGGGGAAAGGGAGAAAGGAAGGCAGGCAAACTAAAAGCAAGTATGATCGACTATGCCAGCGATCTCAAGTTCATGGAGGCAGAGATGGGCAGACCCTTGCCTCACTGGCCTTCTTGCCCACATAGCAAACAAACCACAGGTTGATGAGAGCTTTTGTCTCTGTCTCCAACAAGATGCACAGAAATTATAAAAATATTCATCTGCACACACATGGACACATATACATTAAATTTATTTAAAAGAAAGGAAGGAAGGAAGGATGTTGATCTTGAAACCAAGACAGGAAGAAAAGAATTTGGAAATGTGTAAGATAAAGAAATGAGCCATCGAGGGCATCGTGTGGCATCTGTGGAGTGATTATAAATGTCCTTGTATGGAGTCCTAGTGCTAAACGGAACCTACAAGTCAGGAGTCTCTAATTACTGGGTACACGGTGCTGAACATGCATTCCCTAAGCCACGTCTCTGACTCCAGGCAACCTAACCATGCCCTTTCCATGCACCGTTCCTCAGGAGTACGAGACCCAATCCAGTGAAGAGGCCAGATTCGTGAAGCAGCTGGACCAGTGTGAAATGATCCTTCAGGCGTCGGAATATGAAGACATGGAGAATAAACCTGGGCGGCTCCAGGACTTCTTTGATTCCACAGCAGGTACCCAAGCTTGGAAGTGTTTTTTATTGGTTGGTTTAGTTTGGCTTAATCTCAGTGTGAGCACTGATGGTATGTTACTGAGCCCCCACCTTGGTTTTGTCTTCTGCCCATTCAAGTAAAAGAAAGTGGTAATGGCGGGATGGCTAGCTGAGATGCCAGTGGCACTCGGGAGCCCCGCCGCTTTGAAATCTGTGCACCATGCTCGCGTTCTGCTTCTGCCACCTGCCAGCTGCTGGTCTCTTGGCGTCTCAGAGCCAGTGCCTCATCTGAAAAATGGGAACCAAAATTCCAGTTTTAAGTCCAAGGTTGGTTTTCAGGGGGAGATAGTGTGAGTGAAAGGGCTCTGATGTGTTAGTGTTTTCAAGATGTAAGGTTGGGGTGGCAATAGTGAGTGACTTAAGAGAGGTCTTCCACCTCCTCCCACCAGGTGGACATCACCATCGGTATAGTGTCTCATAGCGCAGCCCTGCGCTCATGAAGCCTGGCTTTGAATCTTGCTAGTGGCACACATAACTGTGTAAATCTCCAGTTAACTCACTCAGGCTCTCTAAGTCTTTGTTTACTTTTCTTTACAGTGGAGATAGCTAAGCCTGGTGCTCTGTATGCCCGCACTCAGGAGGTAGATACAGATGGGGTGAGTCTGAGAACAGGCTCAGCTAAATAGTAAGAGTCTGTTTTTAAAAACCAGAGACAGAGGTATAGTTCAGTAGCTGAGCAACTTACTTGCCTGGCATGTGAGAGGCCCCAAGCTCAACCATCCAGTATAACATGGGGATACCAATAAGACCTCCGTTATGGGACTGAGTCAGGGTGTAGGAGGATAATGTGCTTGATGTGCTCAGAGCAGCACCTGGCACTGTTAGCTGTCTTTATGTTGACAGTTTAAAAAGCGAGGAGCCACGCCAGTCACTGTGTTAGAAATGGGCATTCTCATAGCTTCTTCAAATACAAGTCCTTGTCCATTACTTGGGTGCCCTTTAGAATCAGTCTGTTCACCCTGAGAGGGCTGTAAGGATAGGCCTTTCTCTGCTATGCTCCCTCCCCTGTTCCAACCCCCCCTAGCCCCCCACCTCCACCCCCCCATGTGGGGGAGTGGCCTCACCAAACCCATCAGAGTCCAGGCTCACAGACTAATCTCCAAAAACTCTATTTGCATGAGAATGCAGCTGCCTGGGTTTCCTTTTTCTCTTTTTCCAGGTCCATTTCTTCTGCTGTAGACAGGGCTCTCATTATTTTATACTGGACTGCTACTGTGACCTCCCTTGCAGCTATAAGCATGATCTCATCTTTTGGTGGGTAGAGGACAGGGAGGAGTGGACTGGGATCAAACTTGGGACTTTGGGCATGTCAGATGAGCACTCCACTCCAGACCTTTGCCGCTAGGCTGATAGCTTTATTTTAAAAACACGTGCTTTTCCTCTTTCTAAAACATAAAAATCCTGCCACCTTTGACAGACCTAAAAGAGTCCTGGGCCACACAGCCACCCGTGTTTCCGGCACCCTTCCCTCATCTTCCCTGGGAGACTTCATTGCTACAGCCTCGTAGTTGCCCCCTGGTTCGCTTCTTTTGTTGTTAGCTTCAGTTACTGCAACAGAACACCCAGGATGACCCACTTAAAATGAGGAAGGTTTACTTCCGCTCATAGTTTTAGTTGGCGATTGCTTGGCCCATTGCTTTGGGAGGCGGTCCATCATGGCTGGGTACATGCTGGAGTACAGCTCTTTACCTCACGGTCAGAAACTTGAAACAGCAGAAGAAGCCGAGCTCTATCTTCTCCTTCAAGGCCGCAACTTTGTAGCTTCAGAGGCTCTATCCCTTCTCTATGCATCCCCTGAGTTCCTTCCCATCATATAGCTGCCAGGAGCAAGTGGTTCTGACAGCAGCCACAGAGCGTGGGATGTTGCCGTTGTGGCTCTTGACCTTCACGGTGTGCTGCTGTCTCATGTTCTAAGTGACAAGTAGGCTCCAAGTAGTATATTTCACCAACAACTTAAAATGCAGGCCATGGCAGTGCCGTCTTTGCGCTTTACAGTCAGCTCTCTTCCGTTGTCATATATTCACAGGCGGAGAAAGTAGAAAGTGAGATAGATACAAGTGGAGTCAGATGTGAGTTCAGGGCTGCCTAGCTCAAAGCCTGTTGCGCCAAGAAAGAAACGTAAAGCCCAGACAGACAGTGGCTTGCCAACAGCCGAGCTGACGTAAAGATTCACCTCGTTTGCACGTCAGCGCTTTGCTTCCATTAAAAAGCTGGTAAATGAATGTAGTGCAGCTGATGGGAGGAAAGGCTTCTTATCGTCTCAGAGACAGCTGCTGATGGGCAGGGCTCATTTCTAAGCACACGTGTGTAAGATAAAAAGAGAGACCAGGTGCTCTGGAAGCATTGGAGAAAGGAAAGGGAGGCAGCGCAAAATGATAATTATATTAGCATTTTTAAAAAATCGAAAGTTAAGCCAGGCGTGTTGGCATACGCCTTTAATCCCAGCACTCCGGAGGCAGAGGCAGGCAGATCTCTGTGAGTTGGAGGCCAGCCTGGTCTACAAAGTGACACCTAAGCTGTTACACAAAGAAACCCTGTCTGGAAAAATGAAAAGAAAAAAGGAAAAAATAAAATAAAAAATTACTAGTTAAAAAAGGTTTCATTTAACAAAAAAGCATGAAGATACATGTAAACGGCAACTATTACAATTTAACTGTTTCTTTTTATTACATTTATTTATTTGACAGCAGCTGAGAGCATGCCATAGCACGTGTGTGGGAGTCAAAGCACCACTCTCTGGAGTTGGTTCTCCCCTCCCCCCTCGTAGGGTCAGAAGTAGATTTTAGGTCATCAGACTTGGTGGCAAGTCCCTTGACTTGATGAGTCATCGTGCCCCCCCCCCGTGCCCCCCCACCCCCGCTGCACTACTACAACAGTTTTAAAGGGGGCTTGGGGCTTCAGGTTTGCTTTTCTCACTAATTCCCATCACAGCTCTGTACTTCCTTGCTTTCGGGAGCAGCAGATGTCATGGCTGCTGCTGTAGGTGACAAGGGAGATGAATCTTGAGAAATAGCTTTGGGGACAGGCCTCGCGGGTCAGTGTTATTATGATATATATATGTATATATATATATGACTTATTAGCTGGATACCACCCATATGAGATATCTATAAAGATTTATAATGGACGAGGGTGTGGTTACTGCCCAGAGCAGAAGGGGGGTGGGGAGGGCTGAGGGGCGGGGACAACAGCAGACCAACAGTTAGGTAGGTACTAGAAAAAAAAACAGAGCAGCCTCCTCCCCTCTCACAGTCAAGCTTCCCCTGCGGTTCCTGGTAGAGGCACTCAAGTTTCCTCTAGTCCTGCCTATCCGGTGGCTCTTCCCTTGATGCTCATCCTCGTTCCCTGGAGAAAGTGGTCTCCTTTATCCTTTCTTGAAACCCAGAATCTCCCGCTCTGAGGTCTAACCCGGCTCACAGAACGGAGCCCCGGACAGCAGTGGGGTCACAGTGAAGAAGTTGGGGAAGTCTTCGCCAATAAGGAAATGTCTTTCTTTTCTTTCCTCCTCCCACCCCCCCATCCCCCCACCACCCAGGAAAATTCAGTCACCCGGAGATAGTCCACCTTGTTTCTCAGCTGGAGGCAGAGAGAAATGCCAGCATGGCCAGGGCCGCTGCAGAGCCAGGCTCCTGAGCTCACCTGGCTGCTTTGTGGTGCGGCTTGCTTTCTCTGTTCCTGGGTCATGTGTTTTTCCACTGTGGGCCTGGGGCTTTCCAAGCTAGTCTGTTTTCCCGCTGTCTGGATTTGAACAAGGAATGTGACACAATCCAAGCCCTAAAAGAAGCCACGAGTCAGACGTGGTCAGGAAGATGCTGTGGATGAAGACTCAAGGGGAGCATGCCTTTTTTTGTGTGTGAATTAAATAAATGTTAAACACTCCAATTCTGTTTCACATGTTTTCAATTCTTTTATTTGAGCTAACTAGCCTTTATCCTTGAAGAGCAGTTTCATTGGAAGTTAGAAATTATTATTGTTGGTGTTGTTGTTTTTCAATACAGGGCTTCTCTCTGTAGGTGTGCCTGTCCGGGACTTGCTTTGTAGACCAGGCTGGCCTGGAACTCACAGGATTAAAGACCTGCGCCACCACTCACAGCCTACTATAATTACTTTAAAGACCAGCTGCGTCTTCAGGTGCAGCAGGGAGCTACTTCTGCGCATGTTAGTCCCGCTTGGTCACTCAGGTGAGATACCTTTACCACACAGCCACTGACTTTCATTGCTGTTTGAGAGAACGTTTCAATCTGGCTGGTCCTGGCCACCTGGCATCTAGCCCCCTTCCCAAGTGCTAGCGTTACAGGTATGTGGCACGGTGCCCAGCTTGAGCCAGGCTTTGAATTTTACTGTTTGCTGCTTCAGGTCTCTGCCTGTAGATTTCTAAGGCTGCTAACTGGCCTGCCCTTTTTCCCAGGGCTTCATCTTCTGAGGATGTAAACTGGGACATGATTATTTCCAGCGCCATGTGTCCTCCCCCCTTTTTCCCCTTTCTGATTTAATATCTTCGTTGTAATAATGATCATGGATGGAGATAAAGAGTGTTGCTGGAGTCGTTGCACCAAAAGCAAGTGTAAGACTGAGACCTCTAGAGAAATTTGTACTCTATTCCCGGAGTCCCCACTGAGAGACGGAGTCCGTTGTCAATGCAAATGCATGGGAATAGTAATTTATTGAGCCATCGCGATGGGGTCTGTCCAGCTCTTTCAAGCTGCAGACCCCGAGAAGCAAAGGCATGGGCCTTTTATAGGTTTTAGACAAAGAAATGAGTTTTACAGTATGTGATTGGTTGGCATTTGGGCAGAAAAGCTGCGAGCAGGGAGTTACAAGTCTTGGCGTTTCGTGGTTGGATAATGGGTGGAGGGGCAAGTTAACATATGGAAAAGATTGGTTGAAGCAGTCACAGGGGGCGTTTAGGAACTTTTTTAGTTGGGAAGGGGTAGTGGAAATTTTAAACACAGCTGGTTGTCCTTGAGTCCAGCTGAACCCTGAGGACAGACTGAGACCTTGAGTCAAGTTGGACTCTTTAAGGTTTTTTCCTGTCCCTGCCACACACACACAGTGATCTGATGTCTGTCTGTTCAAGCTGGACCCTCTAGAAATGTACATGCTTTGGCCTTAATGGGGGTCTTTAAGGGAGTACTGAGTAGGCTGACTTTAACATTTTCCTAGACTTTGGCCTTAATGGGGGTCCTTAAGGGGGCTGTTCCTTCATAGGTATCTACCAATGCCACATCTCCCTTTTATTTCTCTTTGATGGGAGTAACTACCCAGTCCACATCCGTTTAGTTGTGTACTCTATCGAAAAGCGTAGACAGAATGGCTGTCCGCACAAGCCTGCCTGGTAGGTAATACAGCATGGTGCGATGGGGCCTGCCCCTTCATGGAAGTGTCATCTTTCACTGGAAGCAGGCCTGGGAGGCTGGAAAGGAGCATTCTAAGCAGCGTTTCTCGGGAGACTCCTTGCAGTATCCATGGATACCCAGTCTGCAGGAAGCAAGGTCCACGATCTCTGCACAAGTCACACACATCTACGTGTGTTTACTGAGTTGAAAGGTAAAGCAGGTGGAAATGCTATTTGCGAGGGTTGGGTAGTGGGAAAAGAGTTCTACCTGTGAATGTTGTGGAGCCTTTTCTATTGGTTTGAAATTTCACACAAAATAACCCCAGGTGCAGTTCTGGTATTTGTAACTGGAAGCATTTCCATGGCCCTGGCCTTTGATTTCCGATGTTCTCCTCCGGAAATTTTCATGAACAGTTAGGACTGTTCGGAGGTGCCAGGAGCCTCTGCTGGCTCAGACCGTACACCCTTTATCATTATCTTGGTTTATCGGTTTCCTCTCACAATGAGACTTTAACTAAACTTTTTTCCTAACAAGAAGAGATAACTGTTGAATCCATCAGCAATGTCTACAAATACAAGAACATTTTTGATTAAAACATTATTTTTCTCCCCCTCGGGGGATTCTTGCTGCTTGCCCAGATTGGCGTTCTGAATAACAAGTCCTACAATTATGATTCAGAGTAAATAATTATTCTTGGGTTGAATTCAACAAAAAAAAAATTTTTTTTTTTTTTTTTTGGTCATTGATTGCTGGGCATTTCTCCAGCTGTGACATAATTCTCTGTGTCCTTGTATTTGGAAAATGTCAGTTTGTCTCAAAGCCTTGTGGGTGATATGTGCTATGACTGCTGACAGGCATGCATTGTGACAAGGTGTCCTTCAGACTCGGTATTTTTATACATAAAATTTTACAGCTTAAAAGCAGGGGGCAATGATCTTTATAGGGGACCTGCTGCTGCTGGTGGGTGATATGTGTGTCCAGGTTCAAATGAATAGGAGCCTGGGTAAGACATGATGATGATGAGGAGGAGGAATGCATGCGTGCGTGCGTCTCTAGGCTCAGGATCTAGAGACCTGAGTTCAGTAAGGTATGTGTCGAGGTTCCAGGGCTCGCAGTCTGGTTCTCAGTTTGAGACCTTTAGATTCTGACTTAATACAAGGTATGTCAAGAGGTCATTGCTCTCAAGTAGTATTAATGCTTATGAAATGAGTTGTTTTTTGAGAAGTTACTATGAAAAAGCCCTGGCCGCTGGTGGCTCACCGCGTGACGGCTTCTGTTGTCAGCCATGAGGCCAACTCCAGAGCCACAGAGATATTCCTGAACTTCCAAAATCAGGAGCTAAAGTACACTGACTTTTTTTCTTATAAAGAATTGAGACTCAGGTGTTTGTTTCATCAACAACAGAAGACAGGCTAAGACACTCGTGGTTCGCTTTGGTCTGCCTTGAGATAAAGTAACCCTCTACGGTGTGAATTAAAAGTACTAATGAAGGGCAGCAAGATAGCAGGTAAAGGAGCCTGCTTCCAGCGCTGATGGTGTGAGTTCAAATCCCTAGGGCCCTACATGGTAGATGGGGAGAACCAACCCCAATAAGAGCCTCTGACCTTTGTATGACCCTACCCTGTAGCGTGCGCCCCCACCCCTCAACTCCCACACGCAGAATTTGTAGGGACTGAAATACATTCTTGGCTTAGGTCTTCTTCCTTGTGCATCCTGTTGACATGAGACCATTTTGATTTGTTAGTAAAAAAGTTTAGTCATTGCGAACAAATCTTCTTTAGTACCTGTCAAAAGACTTTAAAAATGCACGTGAGTGAGCACGGCCGGGCAGGACCGAAACACTCAGCAGGCTTCCAGATCAGGAGGATGAGCTTGTGCATGTGAAGCCAGATGGAAATAAGCCAGTCCTACCTGAGAATGCTGACAACCCACTGACAAATGTCTGTATGGTTGTTCTGAGTGCTGTGACTTGCTCACGGGCATGACAGCATTCAAGGATGCCTATACCGCACACTGGAAAAGGTCACCCCCAGGTCAGAAGGGATAAGCAGCCTTACCGTAATAGAGTTGTTGCAAATGTGAACGTGGAGGAGTATTTTTTGTTTTGTTGTGCTTTGTTTTGAGACTGGGTCTCATGTATCCCAGGCTGGCCTCCAACTCACAATGTAGAGCAAGGAAGACCTTGAAGTCTCCATCGCCCCCCCCCCACCCATCTCCTGACTTCTGGAGTGAATATGGTTTATTAAGAAAACTGGTAAACTTAGAATTTTGATGAACATGTTAAATGTTGCCATCTGTGTATTAGAAACCTTGAGATATTAGTATATTAGTTTTCTTGAACATTTTTCTATGAAAATTTAAATACTGTTTTCGGATTGTAAGGCTGAGACAATTATAAGACAGAAGTGGTGGATGAAGACACTTGTTTACCATACCAGACAACGCTCTGTCTGATATAGTTCGCTGTGCCAAATGTGGATTCAAAGATAGCAGAGAGTTGCAGATGCTGAATACTTGGAATTCATTGGAAACCGGAAATTGAGTGTGGAAGACTGTGTCTGTCACTCTGTGTCTGAGGAGCTGGTGCGATTTTCATGGCAGCTAGACAGCGTTGGCTTCCTGCCAGAGAATGCTAGCACCCCTGCTGGAAGCACTGTTTGTCTGACCTGCCCACTGTGGATCAAGTATACTGTCCAGTCCCCCATGCTAACGTCCCTCAGCAGGTATGTGACCTTGAACCAGCTTCATTTTCCATTATATGTATGCTCTGGATAGATTGTCATGCTCCATCAACTTGAACAAAAGTTTTTTTTAGGTTAGCCTTGAACTTACTATGTAGCTGAAGATAGCCAAGAACTTCTGGTTCTCCTGAGGACTGAGATTATAGGTTTGGACTAGCATACCTGGTTTATTCGGAGCTAGGGAAGCAAACCCAGCACTTTGTCCATAGTGGACAAGCACTCTGACGAGTTATATCTCTAGTCCATTCTGTGGGTAGATCTTTTTTAAAGTTGTTAATTGTTTTAGTTAACATGTCTATTTGGTATATATTATGAATGTGCCATATGTTATATCCCTGCTACCAAATAACAAACAGGTTCCCATTGTGAAGAAAATAGAAGTATACAATGTAAGAAGTAAAAGTGATTGCAGGAAGCTGTGTATGTTTTCATACATGTAAACAATGTGTAAACTGAAAATTCATTCTAACCCAGCTTCTCCAGAGGTTTTCTTCTCAGATACTCCTTACCCAAGTAGCTACTGTCCTGGGCAGACTGGAGGGAATTTTAGCATCTTTAGATGATAATTTGTCTTTTGGGGGGGGGGTGTTGGTTTTTTGAGGCAGGGTTTCTCTATGTAGCCTTGGCTGTCCTGGATTCACTTTGTAGACCAGGCTGGCCTTGAACTCATAGTGATCCACCTGCCTCTGCCTCCTGAGTGCTGGGATTAAAGGGGCGCACCACCACGCCCGGTGATAATGGGTCTTATAACTCCTGTCTATCTTCTTTATCATGTTAAAAGTTGAGTTAAAATTACCCCTGTAGAATCCTTGCTCACAACTTTAAGTCATAAGTAGGTAGCTCCAATGAACCAAAGAAACCGAAGATCCAGCCATCATTAAAATGAATTATTTTAATGACTTAAATAAATGTACATAATCGATGTGGGTGAGAGCGATCACAAGCAATTTGGTGGAGTTTGTATTGACATGGTGTACTGCCAGAGTCAGTCTCGAAGCGGGCCACCTGTTGATCTACAAACAGAGAGCACGCATCTCTGCATTCAAAGATTTGCACACTGTTATGGAGACCAAGCAAAAAGCAAAGCTAATGATTAGTAGCTGAGCAGTGTGTTTGGGAAACACACATTGAGTTACACAGACAAGAATTACTTCAGTGTGCTGGTCAAGTGGTCCAGCATCAACAGAAATGCAAATGGAAATGACTTTATTAAATTTTTTGGAGAGGCCATTTAAATAACGATATCAAAACTTGAGTTTTGCAGTGGGATTTTGGTCTTCATATTGGGAGATGAGCAGGCATATTGGCTGGCATATTGGCTGGCAGCAGCTCAGGCTGGCTGGATCTAGCATTGCAGCTCCTCATCCTTGGTCTGCCGGGAACCTCCTGAAGCATTCTGGGAGCTGGCATGTGCTGTGGAGTTCAGGACCTCCTCAAAACTGCCTCCACTGTGGTTTGTCCCACCTACTTTCGTCTGAAACAGGCAGGTGAGTGAAAAAATCCAGTTAGTTTTTTCCCCCCACTATCATTTTTTATAACTTTTTAAAATAGGAGTGCCAAAAGTTTAATTACTTTTGATTTCAGAAATAACCATTTTTCCTCAGAGGCACATGAAGTTATCAAAATTGTCTCCATTATAGTCCAGAATGTCATTCACCTCAGTTCTGGGATAAGATTCCAAACTTTAATTTCACACAAGTTTAGCATGCTTCCCTTTATCTCTCCTAGTTGTAAAATTCTAGTCCCTGTAGGAATGGAATCAGATCTGTACTTGTGCAACATCTGTCCCTATTCATTTAGAAAATGCATTCAGTCAAATTGGAACTGGATCTTAGATTAATTCTTCCAGTCTTCCAAATGTATAAACATCCTTATGTGCCTTATACATAGGCTTGCTACTTGAGACATAAGTGGAGGCCTATCCTAATATCTGAAAATGTCTCTCTCTTTTGTGTGTCTGTGTATGCATCAACATGTAGTTTTAGACCCATGGTTTTGTGAAGGTGTGCATGTACATGTAAGTGTGTGCATGAGGAGGCCACAGGATAACCTCAGGTGCTACCCCCCAACTTTTTTTTTCAGTCAGAATCTCTTTTTGGCCTGGAATTCTCCCAAGTAGGCAAGGCTGGCTGGGCAGCAAGCCCTACCCATCTCTACCTTCCCAGAGTTAGGATTACCAGTGTGTATCACTATGCCCTGCATTTTTTAACAGGGGTTCTTGAAATTGAACTCTCGTCATGGTGCCTGCACAGGACAAGAAGCCTTCTTCTACCTACTGAGTTATTGCTCCAGCCTATCCCTGACCCCACCACTTTTGGGTCTGGGTTTTTGTTGTTGCTTTGTTTTGCCCTGAGCAGTAGGAATTTCATATCTCTCTAGGCAAGTGACAAAATCCCTAAGGACACTACATGCAGTGGTTTGAAAGAAAATGGCCCTCACAGGCCCATAGGGAGTGGCACTATTAGGATGTATAGCCTTGTCAGAGTGGGTGGGGCTTTGCTGGAGGAAGTGTGTCACAGTAGGGGCAGGCTTTGAGATCTCCTATATTCAAATTACATCCATGTGGCTCACAGCCTCCTGCTGCCTGCAGATCAAGATCTAGAACTCCCAGCTCCTTCTCCAGCACCATGTCTGCCTGCATGCTGCCATGCTTCCCGCCATGACGGTAATCAACTAACCCTCTGAAACTGTAAGCCAGCCCTAACTACATGCTTTCCTTTATAAGAGTTGCCATGGTCACGGAGTCTTTTCACAGCAATAGAAACCCTAACTAACACACTATCAGATAAGTCTCTTTTGTGTCTTTCTTTATGGAGTCAATGGAAACAGAAAGAAGTCAATTTACATTTTAAATAGGTCTTAGGTGTTTTGAATGATTATTCATTAAAACCTCTTCAAATCAACGTTTTACATTCTAAAATATGTAATGCAAATCTGAACATTCACACTACCCTTTCCTTAAGCATCCACAATGTGTAAAGACACCAGAAGAGAGGGAGAGAGAAGAGTAGATGATGATGATGATGATGATGATGATGCAATCGACACTGTAACTGTGTCCACACCCACTGTCACCAAAGCCAGACTGGCGTGTCCACATCATGGGAAGGTGCCCATGCTGCCTGGCCTGCCCTTTAGAAACCTAACTGGGCAGGGTTGGAGAGATGGCCCACTAGTTGCTCTTGCAAAGGACCCAGATTTGATTCCCAGCACCCACATGACAGCCTTTAGCCATCAGTAACTTCAGTTCCAAGGAATCTGAAACCTTCTTCTGACCAACATGGGCACCAGGCATGCTTGCAGTGTGCAGACATACAGACGAAACACTCACACATAGAAAAGAGAAGAAAATTAAAAGGAAGTCTGTAAAAGCTTAACCTGGGTTTTTTTTGTTTTTTTGTTTTTTGTTTTTTTTTTTTTTTTTTTTTTTTTTTTTAAAGATTTATTTATTTGTTACTATGTTTACAGTGCTCTTCCTGCATATACACCTGTGGGCCAGAAGAGGGCATCAGATCACATTATAGATGGCTGTGAGCCACTGTGTAGTTCCTGGGAATTGAACTCAGGACCTCCAGAAGAGCAGTCAGGGCTCTTAACCTCTGAGCCATCTCTCCAGCCCTTAACCTGGGTTTAAAAGGAGTTCATTCAAAAAAAAATTCTCTAATTCACCTATCATAAAAATCCTTTTGACTTTTAAATTCAACATTCTACATTGCTTAGATCAGAAATAAATTTATTTCTTTCAGAGTCTTCCTATGTATCCGAGACTAGCCTGTAACTCTACCCAGGCCAAGCTGAGCTCAAACTCTCAATTCCCCCTGTCTTAGCTGGTATCACAGGCATGTGCTACCTACCATGCCTGACCAGAAGAACAATTTCTGTGAAAGACCAAAGAGTAAAATATTTCATACGTCAGAAACAAATCATCTTGCACATTCATACTTAAGTGAGCTGTTGTAGAAAGCAGCCGCCATAGTGCTGAGGAGGGAGTATGCGTGGGATGAGTAGGTACAGATGCTGCGATTTGAGTTCCACATAATTTAAATTTCATATTTTACAAAGATATTATTTTGATGTTTTTAAACAAACAAACACACAAAAACCAATTCTAGCTTATATGTAATCCAAAAATGGATAACCTGCTGGCTCAAAAGCATTAAGTTTATAGATCCTTTGCATAAAATATCAAGCCCCAAATCTGAGATCTTAGCACTGGAAAGAAGTGAGGTAGCTGCAATGCTTTCGGCTCTGATTTCCACTGCACTGTTTCTTTCCAAAGAGAAACAAGTAGGGCTAATTTAATGTCATCTACTGGGCAAAGGGTTCCAGTTGCTTTGGGTTTTAAATTTTTGAATTCTCACCAGGCCTAGTAGCACGCACCTTCAGTCCCAGCACTCAGGAGGCAGGGGGGTCTCTACTAGTATTGAGGCCAGGCTGGTTCACAGAGTGAGTTTCAGGACAGCCGAGGCTACATAGTGAGATTCTGTCTCAAAGCAAAACAAAAAATGGAGTTCTCGTCAGGCTTTTGTTTAATAATAGAAATGACACAGTGTTGTGTCAGGTGACTTCTAATTATTGATGTTTCCTCTTAGACCTCATCTTATTTTCTGTTTTCTCAAACTAATATAGTAAGATAAAGAGGCAAGTTTTACGAAATCAGTTGGGCAACCAAGTAGAATTCGGAGATTTCCTAGCCAGGTGTGTTTAGCGTCTGTTCACTGCCGTGCTTTGTGTGGCACCCCGTAATTCTTTGCTAAAGCAAAGGCTCAAACAGGGAACCTCTTCTGTACCCTCCTCTTTACAAAATTTTTGCACCTAACAATCGATCATATTGTCCCCAGAATTATAATTGTTCTTTGCAGTTGTTTGAACTGTAGAGTTGGGCTCCTAATCTCTCCCAATAACTGTCTGGGAGAACAGAAGGCATCACACACTGGATCTGTCTTCAGTGTTTGAAGGTTTGATTCAGACGGGGTGGTGGGTTCATTGAAGAGCAGGTGGCCTAAGCCTGCGGTCTGCATGACAGGGAGGGGGGAAGGATGGGCAGCGGGCGGGATGCTGGCGTCTGTGCTGAAGTGGAACATGGCTCAATACCCAAAATGTGCTTTTGTAGGTTCTGGCTCTGCGTCTGTCTGTGCTGGGTGGAACAGCGAGAATTCTGGTTATCTGTCCAAGGGACATCAGATGATATGTCCTCTGCCAGCATGTTAGCAGGGCCAAAGTCTGTACGATCATGAACTGGAAGGCTTCGTGTGGACTATGAAATTGTCCATTGAACTGGATATAAGAGGAGACAAACTGGCTTGGAGCAATGTCCAGTGGTATGTCTCAAATTGCTTGTGGGGATGGTATCACTCCACATGGCAGAACATTTATTTTTCTTCTTTGTGGGCCATAAATGTGACCTTAAGTCCCTGTCAGGGGCTTAACAGCCAAGCTTAAATTGGAGCTTGTGCCTGGAAAGTAACAAGAGACATCCATTCTTCCTTACTGAGCTAGTCCCTCTAGAGAAAACAGCTTCAAGGTCCATACGTGGAGACTGCTATAGAAGCTTAGGAGGTTTAGAACACAAAAGCAAATGGTTGCAAGTCAGCTATAGAAGAGGAGGCTTTAATATAGCTATTATTTGGTCTGAGCAGCAGGGAGCAAATGAGAGGTTTCTATTGATAATTGGGAGGCTCCATACAACGCCTGGGGACATAATCTGTTCTCTGCTGCCTACGTGGGCAGAAAACTCAGGCATGTGGGTTGTGAGTCTTGTTAAAAGAAAAGGCCAGTTGTGCCAGCCCAGAGGTCTCAGCCTCTGGCAGGCTGCATGGTTATGTGCCCAGTGTGGAGGAGGAGGTTAGGTGGATGCCCTCTGGCTCCAGGAGGAGGAAAGAATAAGAGGCTGAGATTGTGACTCCAACACTTTCACTGCATGGGAGCCATGCGCTACTCTATTTCCTAAGAGCAGATGAAAATAGGCAGTCTTCCTTGGTTTCTCCATATCGCGAGACTAAAAACTACAACTTCTACACCAGCCCTCCTTTAACAAGAAACAGACTATGAACTCATGAACTGATGTGAGGCTGAAATCCAAGTGTTGAGAAACTGACTTGGGATTTTTTTTTTTTTTTTTTTGAGTCTTTTTTTTTGATACAATATGTTCTATAGAGGGAGATAGATGCACACAATGCTTATTTTATTTCCTTAATGCCCTACTTTACAGAACAACTTAATGGCTCCTACAAATTGTTATACATCCCCCAAAGGAGAAAAGGTTGGCGAGCATTAGACAATGCTGGGGGGAGGGGTGAAGAAGCCAATGAAGGCGTAGTATACACTCAGTGACAGTTTTGTTCTGGAGCCTTCAAAACCTGGTCATGGACCTAAGAAAGTAGACCTTGTGAAAGACCCTGCTTTAGGGAAGAACTTTGGGGTCCAAATCACTGGAAGCTGCTAGTTAGGAATAACTTACACGCTGGCAGACAGTACCATGTAATTCCTGTGAGATTGACGTGGCGAGGGTCTGGAGGCAGCTCAGTCAGTATTATCCTGATCTAGAGATCCCAGCAATAGTAGAATATAGCAATAGACTGCCTAGTATAATAAGTAGACAAAGGCGTAACCGCATATGTAGGTGACATCATCTTCCAAGAGATTCTCTTAGTAATTGATTTTTCTATTTTACATTTGTGTCTTTAATGTCAAGCCTAGTTTTTCTTTTGCCCCCCCCACCCCCACATGTTTGTAGATTCACATCTACGCTTAGACAATTAATGCAAGATTAACACCCACCATGGAATGGGCATAATGTCAGTTGCTACCCAGGGGTTAAATGCATGACTAGAAAACAATGCATTTTTTTGTGGCACTGCTTAATTTTTTCACTGTGATAGTCAAACTGTATTGTGGTCAGTATGTAAACTTAGTGAATCGTCAAGAGGTGGTGGTGGTAGTTGTGATGGCATTAGGGCACATGGGGACCAATTTAATTTTGACACTTCATGTTCAAACCAGAAGACCTGTGCGCTATTATAGAAACTTGAAATTAAGTGGTGAATGAAAACTCAGTTCATGCCGGGTGTGGTGGCACACACTTTTAATCCCACCATTTGGGAGGCAGGCGGATCGCTGTGAGTTCGAGGCCAGCCTGGTCTACAAAGCAAGTCCAGAACAGCCAAGGCTACACAGAGAAACCCTGTCTCGAAAAAACCAAAAGAAAGAAAGAAGAAAACCAGTTCACTTTCATGAGCAATCTATCTACCCTAGGGATGCAGGAATTACTCTTTACTGCTGATGTTATCCAGAGGTTTCTATGGGAGGAAAAGGCCTGTCATTATGCGCTTCCTAGCACACAGAATGGTGATGTGATGGCCCTCCCTCCCTCGCCTTCAGCACTAATGGTGGTAATGACTAAGCCGTCCTCATGAAATGGACTCAGTCATACACCATTCACTTCATCTGTACCTTGAGGCTTGTGACAGTTGTCTCAACCCTCTCCTCAAATGATTTGAAAGTAGGAGAATTCCTAAAATAAAGAAAGAGAGGTCAGCTCTAAAGGCCCAGTGTCTTAGCAACCATGTTGTTTGGTTCTCAGTTCTTGTTTGTCAATATCACCTCCGCACCAGAGCTGGCTGTCAGCTTGCCACCTACACCAGCTGTGTCTTTAAATGTGTTTTATTTCTGCTCAGGTAGGTCCGGGAACATAGGTATAGAGTGTTTCTAAGTAAAATGGCCAGATGCCTACCTGTGTAATAACATTAGCACGTGGCAATTATCCAACTATAACAGTCCCATAGTCCTCTCCAAGGCACTTTAATGAGTCAGGGGACTGACAGCAGATTTTACATTTGTTAATTTATTTTCTACCACAACAGCCCTCTCCCCTACCACAACAGCCCTCTCCCCAACTCATCTGTTTATTTGTTTTATTGAACGGTGGAAGATCTGTTTAAATGCCACGCATAGGTTTTACTACTTGGAAAGTTAAAGTTATTTTTTTCTTCAGTAAATATGAGACAAGACAGACAAGAAATAGCTCAAGGAGGGAAAAATGTTCCTGGTTTTTCTCTTCCTGTGCCTTAAAAAATAATGATGTTGACAAATTCCAGGCAGTGGTGTTTCTGAAAGTTGATGTTGTCATTATTTTATGCTGGATACCCTCATCTGGCATTTTATTTATGACTCAACTATTGTGTTGTATCATCTCTCTATTATCTTGTGGCTTTAAGTCATTTGGTGCTTTCTTTGTTATATCTGACCACAAAAAAAAAAAAAAAAGAAAGAAAGAAAGAAAAAGAAAAAAAGCACTGAATCCAATTAAAGAAATAGAGCTAGACTAAAAGATGTATCTTAAATTTTGCATGTCACATTTCAGTAACAATTACCATTATCTTCAAGTCAAACATTTCAATTTTATCAAACTTGATACACTACTGTTCTTTCTTGAATGCAGGGGACACTAATATAAGAGGAATGGCTTAGAGAGTCTTTCTAAAGGAGTGTGGCTCGAACATTTGGGTTTCTCTGTAAGGTGTGGGAGGAGCCACGGCTCTGGGATGATCAAGAGGCAACTGACACACAAAATGTATCCGCTAGGTCCTTGGGTCTGTTTTAGGATTGCTCCTGTGACTCTGAAGGTCCCCATGGCTAGAAATGAACCCCCACATCTTGTACACGACTCAAACATTAGTGAAGTCCTGTGAGTCACCTTTCATAATACCCTTATTTGGTGATGAAATTACATTTGTATGACTCAAAACCATATACTGTGGCACTCCATATTCTCTTTGGGCTTTACTGGGCCTCGCCTGCTTACATGACACCCATCAGTTATGTAGGCCTGCAGTGCGGAGACAGGTAAGATGGATGTTTTGTTGACTTATCTTAGATTAGTAAACTTAATTTCCTTTCTACATTAGCTTCAGAAAGTTCCTGAGATTGACCTTGACCTACAGGCAACAAGATGGATTTCTTAGTCAAAGAGTAAAATTGTGTTCATTTCGTCTAATCCTTCTTTGAACGCACAGATGTAAACTTAGTCAGTCAAGGAGCTACAAGTCTTGAGTTGTACCTCTCAGGCTGGGTGTCTTCCGTGAGCTGGTAACAACTCATTTGAAGATGAACTAAGCAATCTCATTTCTACCAAACAGGGAAAACCAAACACTGTGGTTAAATTTCCCAACCAACTAATCGAGCAAATCTCCCTGATGTAGAAGAGACTTCATTAGGCAAAGAAGAACAAACATTCCTCTAATTAAATTACACTAGAATTCATGCTGAGGAACAGGGAGAGCTTATTTAATCAAATTTAATTACATCATGTACAACTATAAACCTTGGTACTGCAAATGACCCTAGGAAGAATTTGGTTCCCACGGTCTCTACTATTTAAAGTCGCTGAACTCCCTCTGCAGTGACTTTAAATTATAAGGTAAATGGGGTGAAGCAGAGGAAAGGCATGGTTTTGACTGAAGTGAGGGGAAGGTCCCAGAGGTGTGGTGTGCTCTTTATCCCACACTGACAGCAGCCCTGGCTGCTGGAGCTCCCTCTCTCCCCCCACCCCACCCCTCCACACCCCCCGCCGCCACCAAAGAGCACCATGGGAAGAGCAGCAAATCTGGCTCCAGCCTCTTTTCAGTACAGTGCAACTAATATCGAATGGTTTCTAGCATGGCTGTAGCATTGATGTTTGGCAGAACTGTGCTACAGCCTGCCTCTTCTTGCTCGGGTATGAATGTCAGTGCCTCCAGACTATTACCACTAGCATGGATTTTTTGTCTTTTTTTAAGCCATACTGTATCACTAATCCATGTAACTTGAACTTGGATGTTTTTCTCCCCAGTAATCTCTCCAGGACTGTAGTGGCCTGTCCTCGTTAAACTTTCAGCAGACAACTCACTCAACATCTTAATGATATCTTTCATGAACCTGCCACATTCTCTCTCTCTCTCTCTCTCTCTCTCTCCTTTTTCCCCCTCCTAGATGTGCATTTAATTATGCAAATGTGTTTAGAATGTTCTAGGCCTTGTGTTAGTGCTTCGGCTATGCTACTTTGTTTTGGACTCAAAATCCATGCAAGGCAGCTCTTATTTCTTTATAATGTGCTGTAAGGGAATGGGGACTGAGATAGGTGAAGTCCTTGTCCCTGGTCTCAGGAAGGGTTGGATTTAAGGGCACGTGTCTGTCAAAAACTCAAGTCCAGAGCAAGTGGCCACCTTCCCTCCTAAAGACAGAAGGATACATGAGGCATAACGTGACACTTAATCTAATTCCTTTCAGAGAAAGGGATACAGGAAAGTAACCCCCAAGTAAAAATAATGCTTCAATACATTCTGCATTAATATGATGTGAATATTTTGTATACCTTACCTCATGGCAGGCATACTTATGGAGTGGCGAATGGAGTACCTTCAGAGTAAAGCACATTAAAGGGAGGGGGGAAAGAAGACAGCATAATTTAGGTTTGTGGGAAAATCCTAGTTTGACAATTCTAAAGCAACCATTTCAAATATCTGAAGAAGTCCCTGCCCACCCAACCAAGACGGCATTTGTTTTCCTTGGGCATAAGCAGCCAAAGTCAGCTTGCAAGGGTATAAAGAATAGACAAGCCATGGTCAAGGCCTCCTTTCTTTCCTAGGGGCCCTGCAGGAATCTTCGAAGGTGTGGGATCCTTCAGCCTATCCCTGATCTCCACTTCCTTCTCATACCAGGGAAATGTGAGCAGCAGCACCCAGGAAGGACAGCAAGATAGGAAGATGCTAACAATCCATTGTACGGAAACTGTCCAGAGGAATGTGCATACGGTTAAGAAACAGCATCCTAGGAAGCACATGCTAGGCTAACACATTACACACACACACACACACACACACACACACACACACACACACACACACACACACACACACACACACACACAGACCAGCTGGAAGGAAAAGACTTCTACATCCATTCCAGACTGTCAAGAACAATTGGTACAAATATAGACAGGCCTGAGGATTTTACGAGATTGATCCTCTTAATGCTAGCGAAGCTGACTCATTGTCTCCCCTCTCACTGCCTGACACTGTCTATTGAGTTTTACTCAGAACTGGGGTGAAGCAGTTGGGAGGAAGCAAGCTGGGTTCCATTGTCCTGGGCCATGGCTTGCTCTCCTGCCACATTTTAAAAATAGACCTTGCTTTCTCTTCTCCCTTGGGAAGTTAAATAACCCTTTCACAGGGGTTACCTAAGACCATCCCAAAATACAGATATTTCTATTACGTTACAAAAGAGCAACAAAGCTATGCTATGAAGTAGCAATAATAATAATAATAATAATAATAATAATAATAATAATAATAATAATAATAATAATAATAATAATAATTTTCTGATTGGAGGGTCTGTACTCTAGAAGCTAACAGGTTTGGGATCAAATCTGTCATGCATCCCAGAAACTATCACCTATGGCCATTAGGACAGGCAGCCTTCTGCTGAAAGGTCAAAAGTCATTCAGGCAGTAGTTGTAGCCTCCCAAGTACCACATATAGAAATTGCATTTAAGACACACAACCACAGGTAATCCAGCATTGCTAATCTGCTCATCTCACTAAACAGTCTGGGGTGGAAGTGGGGGCAGCTGGGATTGGGGGATTTGATTAAGTTCATCCTATGAATCTAGAGAAAAAGGCTTACGTTGAAGTTCTCATGCTGAATCAAGTCAATAGCCTCTTACCGTAAGTACTTCCCAGTAATTCCTCCCCCACCTCTCCAACTTCAAAATATGGAAATTGAAATTTAAATGTCAGTGAGTCAAAGTTTAAGAAAATCATAGAAATGTGATGGGGATGGGACTAGTTCTCTGTTTCTCAACTTCACATTCTGCAAGTTTTATTCAAACAAAAAGAAAAAGAAAAACAAAACAAAAAAGCCCCCATATTCTACTTTCTTTTTATGCCTTTGAATTCTAAGGACCGTGTGAGTGTAGGAAGAGAGTATGCTGACAGAAGAGGTCTAGTTGTGAGGGACAGTTTAGCAAATGAAACTGGTGGGAAGGTTCACGAGTGCCCAGTGGACTCTTGATAGATGAGTCGCTGCACATCTAACTGGCATCTTCCTTGTAATGTGCATGCACCCAGAAAGTGGCCTTGCTTCTCTGGCTGTGACATGGCTTAAAGGGAACTGAAAGCATGGGTAGAAGGGAATCGTATGGGAGGAGGCAGCTGCAGACCTCCTCACACAGCCTCACAGACTCGACACAGTGTGCTTACCCAATCGAGTGAGACCTGCAGCCAGGCAGCATGGGAGAGAAAAAGAATGGGCAGTTAGCACAGAATCTGAAAACACGTGCCCCTTGTGACTTTTGTTCCTTTGTAAGAGCTCAAAAGAAAGGCTTGAGAGCAACTTCATCCATTGCTCTCCTAAGTACACAGTCTGCCTTATTCTGAGGGGGAATGGTTCCAGGACCCCGTGGATATGGAAATCCCAAGATAGAGTGCCTCAGAGTTTACACATACCTTCTAAACTTACTACTTGCGCTACCTAACACATGGTAAGTCATACAGCATGTGTTATGCCTTGCCACTTAGAGGGTCTTAGCACAAAATTCTGTACATGTTCAATAAATATGAATTTTAAAACTATTTTTAAACTGTGGTTGGTGGGGACCACACATGCAGAAACGACAGCTGATGGTACCGCGTTTCTAATGTGTCTTAAAGTTTTTTGTCCAACACTGTTAAAAAAAAAAACAAAGATTGCTTCTAATTGCTTTTCCCATAGCAATATATTGATGGCCAGACTCCATCATATGCTTCCCCTGAACATCTGTCCCCAGTGGATCTCAGTTTGAACAGACTTCACTGGGAAATTCTGAGAGCTTGCCAACGTTACTGTAAAAACTGTCCCAACAGCTTACACTTCCTCAGAGTGCACTTCATGGATGCGACTTTAATACACAGGTGGGGCTACTATGGAGGAAAAGACTGAACGTGGTCATAAATTTGATTCTGGAATGCATAGAAGAACCTTATAGTATAGCGAATACAAATATAGGATAATAACATACTTTAAAAAGCAATGGAAAGTTTGAAATAAAATACTCGTGCTAACATTTTAACATTTCCTACTCTTATTTTATAAATTGGCACATTAGTTTGAACAAAATGTAAAAACTCTTTTTTTCTCATTTGAGGGCATTAACCGGAAGAAATGTTTAAATAATATCTACATATTATTTGTTGTAGTAAAATTTAAAATAAAAATCTTTTTAATACTTGATTGAATCTCTAGAAACATATTCTGCATTTTGCAGGATTTTTAGTCAGTATTCGTTTGAAAGCAATGAGGCCAGAATGCCAGACCTTATAAATGCTAGGCCATTGCTTTATACTGACATAACTCTTACGTCTAACTAATGTTATGTCTAAGACTAACCTTAGACACTTCACAATGAAAACTGTGTGTCTTTATGGGAAGTTGTAGGTAACGAATAGAATGGAACCCCTGGCAAATGAGTTATGCATTGTGCTAAAACAAAGCACTTTAAGACAGGAGGTGAGGCAGTTGACAGCTGGGTATCACACCCTACTACAATACGAACAGGAATGTGCCAATATACTACCTGTGTGCAACAGCCTTTGTCCCTCACGATGTAGAGGAACAGGAAGAGTCTTTATGAAGCACAGCGGATCCCAGTCCTAGATGAATCCCGATTCCCTTCATGGAAGGACCACCCTGAGATGCTCTTATAATAAAGACTAAACGGGCACCTAAGTGCATCACGCATGTCATGCTCTGTAATAAATACCCCAATGATGTTGCTCCGAAAGTTCCCCTCACTTTGTGATTGGATGGAACCCAAGAGCTCCCTCATGTATGCAGAGTAAATATTCCACTACTGAGTTACAGCCTTAGCTGTAAGAGTAAAATGAAATTGATTTCTAAAGAAAGATGTTCTAAGCCACATCAGCCAAATTCAAGATAAATTGACAGGCATTTAAACAATGCACATATACACTTCCCTTATATATGATATAAAAAATAAAGATAACCTATACAATACGAGTTTCCCTTTTTCTACAGTATGGATGTTAGGTTTAGTTTAAAATCTATCTTCACATCCTCCCTTGTGCTCTGAAAACTGAGAAATGTAACATGAGGGTAGTTACTTTAAGGTTTTACTGCTGTTGTATACTGTGCGATAATTCCATTATTACAAATTACTAATGTATCTCAATATACTGTTAGAGGAAATACAGAAACCAAATAGTGCCATTTTATAATATAAAATGCACCAGTGGGCTGGATACCAAAATGTAATTTATAATAATTTATCTGCAAAATTTCCACTGAATACTTCCCTATATCATTTAAATTAACATATGTGGTGCTTAATATTTACTGACGATTTGACTAGATCTAGAATTGCTATGGGAACATGTCTCTGCCATGTGTCTATAGGCTGTTTCCATACAGACCCATCTGAGGATCAGAGACTCAGTAGCCCACAGGGTGTGGTCCAGGTCTGAAAGGGAAGTGCCAGGTTCACCCCTCCCTGCTGCCTGACTAAAGGTACAATGTGACCAGTCCCCCTCAAGCCGGTTGCCATGACTTCCTGGCAAGGATGGACCGTTACCCTCAAACTATGAAACAAAATGAATTTTTCCTGAGGCTGCCTTTGTCAGATATTCTGTGCACAGGAAAGAGAAAAGTTAGCTAATAAGACCAGTCAGTTTGTTGTGTGGTGGACTGTTCTGAAACCTTCTTTATTCCCACTAATTTCTGCTTTTACTGGTAGAAAGAGTATGGTTGAGGTCGGGCTTCTAAACTGACCTTCAAACAGAAAATATCCCAACATGAAAACTTATCTCTGTCAACAATCAATGCCATTTTTACCCATTAAAGAAAGAACTCCCTCCCAACACGCAGTGCTCTGTGGCAGGGACCCCATGTTTTCCTCCTGACGTACCTCATATCTCCAAACTTCTTGCTGATGGCAGTTCCCACGTTACTGAAAGCTGCTGTGGCCTTCTGCCCTGCGTGGCTCAGGGTTTCATGCGTTTTCTTGTAGCTAGAAATAAAAGAGAACCATGGTAAGAGTCAGAACAGAGTCCAGGAACAGAGTCATGTGAGACTTCTGAGTGCCTACGAGAAAACTCCAAGAAAAAAGACCAGAGTCTCCTGCGGTGGTTTGAATGAAAATGGCTCCCATTGGGCCCACAGAGAGTTGCACTGTTAGGAGGTGCGGTCTTGTTGGGGCAGATGTAGCACTGTGGGAAGAGGCGTGTCACTGGAGGTGGGCTTTGAGGTCTCAGAAGCTCAAGCTAGGCCTCGTGTGTCTCACTCTCTGCCTGCTGCCTGTGGATCCAGGCGTGGAGCTCTCAGCTGCCTCTCCAGCGCCATGTCTGCCTGGGTGCCGCCATGCTCGCTACCATGATGGCGACGGACTAAACCTCTGAACTATAAGCCAGGTCCAATCGAATGATTTCCTTGATGAGAGTTGCCGCGTGTCGCTTCACAGCAACCAAACTCTTAAGACGGTCTTGTGAGCTCAGGCTCTTCAAAACACAGAATTGTTCTTGTGATATGTTTTTTATGCTCCCCCCAGGTGTAGCAGACAGAAGTGAGTTTACTTCAGTTGTTAGTCATGTGCCTCTCTCTACGGGATAGCATGTTGTTTCCGCATGTGTCTTGTCCTTGTGATTGGACACTTTGCTCTTCCTTTGGTTTTTTGTTTGTTTGTTTGTTTGTTTATATATATTTTATTAATTTATTCATATTATATCTCAATTGTTATCCCATCCCTTGTATCCTCCCATCCCTCCCCCCCCCCCCAATTTCCCCTTAGTCCCCTCCCCAGGTGACTCTTCTTCTTAACTCTCAGAGAATAAACTGTCTGATGCTCCAAATAAAGTTGGCTATTGCATGAGACTTTAGCTCACCTCATTTTTAGGTCCCCTGCTTTTCCAGGTTCACACTGCCAACCAGGGCAGTAAATAGTAAGCAATGAAACAGGATAGAAAGACAAAAAGAATTAAGGGGGTGGGGAAGTGCAAGGAGCGCCTTTCCCCCTCCCCCCATCCTGGAGGCCGGTTGAAGTCTCTTTCCAGCTTGTAGCCAAAAATTCTATCACAGTTAACAAAATTTTCTGTGATGGTTGCAACAAAGAGAGAATACTCCTTTAAGATACTGGTATTTCAAACAAAAATGTTAAAATAACAACCAACCATATTTAAAACCTTTGAGTTTAACCTTCCTTCTTTCCTAGGTGTGAACCTATAAATTTCAAAAATATTTCACAAATAATTTTATTGACTTTGAGTCTTTTTACATCTCTGAAGAACAGATTGTATATGGTGAGGCCTGGCTGGTGACAGGTCACACAGCAAAGGAAGAAGCAAGAAGATGGGAAACAGAACCCTCCGGAAAATCCAACTTTTTTGTTTTTGTTTTTTTCTGAAGTATGAAAATAGCATCTGCAAGCTATAATTTTACACACATGACTTTGTTTTGATTATGATAAAACTATGACCAACTGAAACCACAGAGTTTCCAGGCAATTTACACATGACCTAAAATATTAAAATACAACTTGCTGCTAATAAAAAGGCAGTTACCATAGTGCTTAATGTAAAAGATTAGGAATAAAAAAAATATCAATCATTATCACAAGACTTTAGAGCACACACTAAGATTCCTCAGAACATCCAACTACTCAAAAGAATCCAAATATAGTATACTGAACACTAAATGACCTGTGCTCCACAGCATTTAATTGTAATGCCTTTGGCCTTAAAAATGAGAGTATTGGGGCTATCGAGATGGCTCAGTGGGTCAGAGCGTGCACTGTTCTTGCAGAGGCCACACATCAGGCAACACCTACACCAGCCTGCTCACAACCACCTGGAACTCCTCCAGTTCTATGCATACAACTCGAAAATATTAAAAAAAAGGAGATTACCAAAATAAGGGCAAATATTTACAAACCAGCCAAGAAAAAAATCTGAAATTCCTACTGTGATTTCTAGGATGCTGAGAGAATTTGCATCAAGTAGTCATGAGGCCATAAAACCAGATCTATATAAGGCAGATTCAAAAACCAAGGGGGCGTTGTGGAGAAAAGGAAAGCACTGTACAATACGTGCATGAGACACATCCATGCACTATGGACTAGGACTGAGAGTTAGCTTTATTCTAGAACTCTCCCTACTAGTACTGATATCACAATTCTGGAAAAAAAAAATCAAGAAACAACTTTCACTACACAAAATTTCTCATGCACAGCGATGGGGAAATGAAGCCACCTTTCTCTGTCCAATAGGGTCGTAGCTTCGTGGCACCTTGGTCACATGAATGCCAGCACAAAAGAGGTAAGCTGTGGCCAGGAAGGCAGGGAAAGGGAAGGGAAAGCCATCATGGAAGGCCAAAAGAAGAATGTCTAGTGGGAAGCCACCCAGCGCCGAGTCAAGTGGCCTGAAAGATAATACAGAGGAAAAGGAAGAAAATGGTGCAACCGCTGCCATCTTCCCAGGAGCCTGCGTTGGGCTACTAGAATGTTCCCTCTGATGTCAGCCTTGCACTGCTTTAGCAATTTCTTGCAGCTTGCCTATATATTTACTTCTGCAGTAAGCTGGTCGATGTAGTTTAACACTGGTGTGTGTTTGAAAAGGCCTTGAATTTTGAGATAAGAGATTTTTTTTTTTTTAAAGACGTGTGACATTCTTAGTGTGACGTTTTAATTTAAAACTGGCTAGAAGGAAGGACATAGTATGACCAGTGTTACATCGTTTTAAAGGCACCCCCCCCCCCAGTGGGAGGTAGGGACACATGGAACATCTGTTGACTTTGTGTTGACTGATGGATGTATGGACAATGGAAAAATGCACATCTATTTCTACTTTCACTTTAAAGTCACAATGCAGCCTGTGCTTGACCCAACGCAGCATTAAGTTTCCAGGACCCCTGATTTCTGAGAAATAACCTGTAATTCCATTTCGTTCTATTTTAAACTTGTTTTTCTTTTCTCATGCCTATGTATGGTGCTGAGAAATTGAATTTGGGGCCTTGAGCTCTCAATGTTAAATCTGAAGGCCATTAGAACTGAGTCGTTAGATTATAGGTGATGAATACAGGCATGGAAGAGTGCTGTGGTGCCATGGTGACAGAGCAGGTGCCTCCCTTCCCCCATAATGTCCTGTCGCCTTGGAGATGCCACCGAGGTGAGTTGGGTTGGCTTTTTATAGCTCCAGTTTCATGTCGAGAAATAATAATGCCATATATTTTTTTAAAGTTTCAGCTGTGTGGGAGACCCTATCTCAAAATAAAGGTGAACAGAGCCTGAGGAACACCACTTGAGGTTGTCTTCTGGCCTCTACATGCATGTGCAAACATATGCACTAGCAACCATGCACATGCACACAATTCTAAGGTGTGTGTGTGTGTGTGTGTGTTTCATTTTCCACCTCTTCATTAAGCAAATTGTTTCTTAAGAACAGTTAGTAGTCATTTTGCACGATGCTTAAAATCAATAACTGAAAAAGCTCTCCAGGGGTAGGCAGTGAGAGGGAGTCATATGTGGGAAGTGATTACCAACACCATGGCAACCAAGGACCTATAAGAAATAGGTCATTGCACTCAGTGTACTTAGAAGCTCCAAGGAGCACCCCTGTAAGAAGTGTAAGCACAGCCTACGTGAAGGGTACCTCAGGGGCCGTTACATGGTCTGTACTCTATAATTTTACATGGAGTCCTGGTTGAAGTTGATCTTAAACTGAGTGAGCTTGGCTGAAATGTTACACGGTTTGGCCAGTACATAGGGCATCTTCTGTAGATCTCTTTGGGGAATCATATTCTCCTAGTCAAATAAAAATAATTCTATTGACTTCTTACATGAATTTCCTTGATACTTCACATAGACCACATGACTGACAATTTTAAAAGGCAGTGCTAATAATCAAAATGACACAATAGTGTGTGATTTGGACTTAAACATTTTCTTCATATAACTAGAAGAACTATATCGCCTAGTGTATTTTTACAAGATAACTCACAGCATGAATATATGTCCCCTAGGAAGAGATTTAAAAGATTTCATTCCCTTACTGACTATATTTTCAACATCTCATCGAAGACATACACACAAAATCATTTAGGATCATTTTTGTCCAAAGGCATCCTAAATATGTTATTAAAATATAACTCTACCACTTCTGTCTGGAAAAAAAAAAAAAAAAGAATCTACTTCCTGGTTTGTGTGATACAATAGCATCCCATAGGTAACGAGCACTAACTTCATGGGGGGTTTGGCATGCACAAGTTTTAACATTAGGTCTTTAGTTATCATTGATACTTCTGAATGCAGCAGAGCTACAAAGTGCTCCTTACAGAGAGAGACAATCGTCATTTGGACCGTGGTGACCTGAAAATTTGAGCACAGAGTAAAGAAGCCATAAACTGAATCTCACTTTTCAAGTGCTGGGAGTCCCGGAAGTGCTGCAGACTAGGCCTCATTCTTCACGTATAGCTTAGTTATTGTGCATTTTAGAAAAGGTGGAGGAGGTAAACTTCCTTTCTAAAACCTCCTACCCTCTGTGGACCTCCCATTGGGCCTGCGGCACAACACACAGAGGTCTATTAGTGGGAGAATTTTATAGGTTCACAAAGCAGAACATTGAATAAGTAAGTATACTGGCTCTAAGCCTCCCATCTGCACCCTGCCTCCTTGAAGCCCAAAAGGCAACAAAACAAATCTAGGTGTGAACAAAATGGGAAAGAACAAGAACAACTACCCCCTCCCCCACCACACACAGGACCCTTGTCCTGTTTCTGTGTTCCTGAACTATTTCTAAAAAGGAGACAATTTGAGTCCATTATGTCATTACTCTTACTCATTGGGTCCTATGGCAATTTCAATCCTATTCCTCAAGGAATTATGCCAAGATCTTTCATTAGCATGTCATAGATTTTCTTTTCATTATAAATCAAACTAAATAGGTCATGATTGCCTAATCATTATGCAAAGCATCGCCTGTGGGAATCACACACATTCTCTGAGAGCTGAAATTCTTTTCGTTGCTTTGAAGTTCCAATTCCTCCCAGCTAACTTGCTACAGCTCATTATTCTCTCATAGCCATATTTCTACCCCATAACATACAGAGCATGTGCTACAATGGGAGTCAGGCGCAGTGCTTTCAACATATAATTAATAAGACCCCTCCTCTACTTTCCCTTGGCAGCCAAGGAAATAGGGTTAGTAGAAGACTTTCTTCCAAAATTATGTGGTTGATAAACTTATCTTTCCTCACAGGTAAAGGAAATTCAACTTCATTCCTAAAGGTCAGTGAGACCACAGTCATTGGATGTATTAAATAATCTCCAAGGCCAGTCCTACAGTTTTCAATGAAATCCATGGCAAATTACTTACTCGCACATGTGCACATGTGCACGTATGCATCTCTGACTTTAACTTTTCTGAAGTTGTCCTCTCGGCTAAAATTTGCTCATGGGTTGGCTCAGATGTGATCAAAACAGGTTGCTGAGTGTCAGTCTACCTCTGTGTATCAATCTTCCTGAGGATAACACAGAGTCACTGCAGGCCAACAAAGCACTGGACACCACCTGCCTACTCCATTTAACTTATTAAATCCTCACTACCTATCACATTGGTACTGACACGGTCTCATTCCATGTGTACACAGAATCCAGGCTGTCATACCTCAGCCCATGAGATAGCAATGCTTTACTGACATTGAGGTAAACAGAATGGAGATTGTGTATTCCAAGCACACAACCCAGTCACATTCAATCCCATTTCTCTCATCATTTACCTCCAAATCACTGGAACTTCTTGTCAGACTGTCCTCCAAATCCTTCCGCTCCTCTCCATGACTCTTCCTTTACAACAGTCTCATAAATGATGTTCCAATTCCCATCCATTGTTGTAAATTAAGTGCTCTGCCAACCTGCCTTTCAGTGACTCGGCAGCAGCAGCTCACGTCATCACCCACCACTGCCTTGGCCACTCCAGATCACCCTCCTATGCTCTTCCCCCCCTCTCCTCCCCTTCCCTTTCTCCCTCTATTTTTATTGTTCATTCTGTCTGTATCGCTCTCTCTCATGTGCCCATTCCAAGATGGCCTTTCACTCTCCTCCCTCCCCCAATAAACCTCTTGCTCTAGATCTGTTGCCATGGCATGATTGCCAAAGGCGCCCTTCTGCCTCTTTACCCTAACACCCATACCCCATGCACAGTGTACTACATAAGCTAATGGAAATGATGCATAAGTATATATCAACCCAGGCCATTTCCTACTCCAAACTTTCCAGCAGCGTCTAAAGCCCTTGACATTAAATTCTCACTGGCCTGAGAGGCCTCAGTGACTGTGTCCTCATCTCAGCACACCTCAACACGTACAGTCTAGGCATTTTTAAAAAGATGTATTTATTTATTACATACACAGTGTTCTGCCTGCATGTACACCTGCACGCCAGAAGATCTCATTATAGGTGGTTGCTGGGAATTGAACTCAGGACCTTTGCAAGAGCAGCCAGTGCTCTTAACCTCTGAGTCATCTCTCAATCTAGACTTTCTTAGGTGTTTTTTTGCTTTTGTTTTTTTTTTTTCTTTGTTTGTTTTTCTTTAAGCTACAAAAACTAGCTCCTCCCTCAGAGTCTTTGTATCAATGTTTTCTCGTCCTGAAAGCTGGTCCCTCCCTAGATCATTTAACACTGGATCTTCCCAGTCTTTCACATCTCAGCTGGAATCCGGCTCTAGAACACGGATTTCCTGCCTGGGACTCCATCTCAGCAGCTCCAACCATCTCCTCCAAGTCTCTCACTGGCAAATCACCCTACGCTGTCCTCCTCCCAGCTACATCCCGGCAATCGGGCAGTTCCTCTCTTGTTTATTTCAGTGTTTCTTGCTCGGTTTCCTTTCAACACTGAATGAAAAGTATGCACCTTGTCCATCCTGTTATCCTGAAGCCTAGATTAGCCTGTAGGGAATAAGTGCCTAATGGTAGACATCCATCAGCATTCGCTGGATAAATGAGTGGTTAGGACCCTTTATTGGCTTTCCAGTCTGTGTAGAACAAAGGTAACTCTATTAGCTGACATTCCTGCCCTTCCTCCCATGCCAAGCACACTCACTAGATGCTCTCCTTAGGAGTAGAGCCTTCTCTCCTGCTGAGCCATCATCAGTATGTGTCACCCTAAAGAGGCATCACCTGTCTTTCTTGGACTGATCGCACTCTGAGGACTCCTTGGAAACCCTGCTTTGCACACTCCCTACAATGGCAGTGTCCAAAGGCAAATATCCTGTCCTGCTTCACACTCCCACAGTGCCCTGTAATTATCATTTATGAAAAAAACAAACAAAACTCTTATCTTTCTGATTATATTGTAAACTCCATAACCCCAGAAACTAAATCTGTTATATTCATCCAACAAGAAATTTTACATCAAGTAGACTGTTTGGCTATGCCAATTTGTTTTCCAAACATGAGAAAACAGACATTCTTCCCCATGTGAACAGTCTAGGATGTGACCCCACATTCCAAGAGATGGAGACCCATGCCTCTCCTCTTCCTACCACCATTACAGCTTAGCACTATGGACACACCCTACCCAGTGATTCCCTCCTCTTCTTTTTACCCATCTTCAGCCTTGACTCTATTCTGTCCACATTTGGTTATCTAATTCTTGAAATTATTAGTGGGGGAGGGGACAGATGAAACTATCCTTTCTATTCCTACTCCCCAGAGGGAAGTTCAGATTAAGATGACTTAAAACCATAGACTTAAATTAAATGCAGAAGCAACCAGACCCTCGGAACTGGAGAGGGTTCAGTCACACACTCTCAGGGCAACTCAGTATTAGTCACCAAAGGGCAAAATCAGAAGCCCAGATAGATAACTATTTAATCTAGTACCTGGTACTCCACTGTCCTTTTCTGGAGGTTGTTCATATCTGATGCTGTTGCGATACCTTTTTTTTTTTTTTTTTTTTTTTTTAATTGTACACAGGCGCATGGTTTATAATCCCTGTCTTCAGCTGTCACTTGATGAGGAAAGGTTGGTTAGCTAGCCTCTGGAGAGGAACTTTGAAGACCCCTGACCCCATGCTGTCTTCCTCTAGCCTAGCTAGATGAAGTTCTGGGTGCACGCACACAGAAACCTGGAAGGCAGATGGACCACACTGCAGGGGAAGAGAAACAACTGTTTCCATGGAAACCACAGCAGCTACTCTGGGGAGCCTCATACAGAGGGCATCTTCACAGTACTAAAAGGTCTTGAGCATTAGTATTTAAGAACCAGCAGGTGAAATTAGTGTCTCACAAAAAAATGGAAATATTGCTGTCAATCATTAGTACTTCTTACTACCAGGCACTAAGCTCTGGAGCAAAAAAACTACAGAGAAAAAGAAAGAAAACTGATTCTCCTGGGTATCAGATATGGGCGAAGACAATGTCTTTACATTCTAATGAATGAAGCAGGAAAGAAATGCGTAACTCAATGGCTGAGAAATTCTCGATGTCTGAACTTGAGGCTAAAGTCAAGGATTTGAACAGGAGTTGTTCTGATTTCTCACCAGCTACTAATACTCAACATGCAAAAAGAAGAAAAATAATATGTGTAAAACCCTTTTTTCATTTAAGATTGTCTGACAAGGAAACTATTTTCGTCATCAAGAAGTCCCATCCCAAAGCCAAGTCACCTGGCCTCTCCATCCCTTGTTAATTGATAATCACCAAGCTTACCAGGTCAGATAGAGCCAGTAACAAGTGTGCAAAGAGGCAGCACCTGGTTTCCTGGGAAACCTTTGCTCAACCCCAGAAGATATGAGATACCAACTCACTCCAGTTAGAATGGCTAACATCAACAAATCTGACAACAAACAATGGATGTGGAGAGATAGGTATATCTATTCACTCTTGGTGGCTTGCAAATTAATATAGCCATTATCAAAATCTGTTTCCAGATTTCATAAATATTAAAAAAACAAAAAACAAAAAAAAACTTCCACAAGACCCAGCTATTTCACTCCTGGGCATACAACCAGAGAACTCCATAACCTGCCACAGAGATAGGTGCACCCTCATGCTTACTGTTGTTTTATTCACTATAGCAAATATTTGGAATCAACTTAATTTCCTATCAACAGGTAAGTGGATAATGAAAGCAGGCGCACATGCACGCACGCACACACGCACACACGCACACACGCACGGGAGTACTGGAATACTGTCTGTTTAGCTCTAAAGAAAATGTAATCGCACCATGTGCAGGAAAATGGATGGGCTTACAGTGTATAACAGGAAGTAAGTGGGGCACACACTCTCTGAAGTAAAAAAAAGTGCACGTTCTCCCTCATATTCAGAATCTATTCAAGAACAAATAATGTGTGGGGCATAACATGTAGATCAGGAAAGGCTAAATGTTAGGAGACGAGGAAGGACTGAAGGCAGGTAATGGGCAGGAGGCATGAAGGAGGATGAAAAGCTATGTTTCTCTAGTTCTAACTCTGCCACAGAATTTCTGGTTCTGGTGGTGGATAAGTATACACAAATATACTTGGTAGTAAAAGGATAAAATCCAGTGTACATAACTCCTTTTTCAAATGACGTAAGTGGATAAAACCTCACTGAGCCATACAGACTTTGGGTCTGGTTAATTTCGCTGTGATTTTTCTTTTGCAAAATTCTTATAATAAGGTTTACAAATGAAACAATAAAAAGCCTAAATGGAATTAGAGTTTGAGTTCTTTCTTTCTTTCTTTCTTTCTTTCTTTCTTTCTTTCTTTCTTTCTTTCCTTATCTATTTATTTATTTATTTTGAGGCAGGGTCTGGTGTCACACCGGCTGGTGTCTAACTTAGTATGTAGCTGAGGATGACCTTGAGCTTCTGATCTCCCACCTCTGCCTCCGCAGCACTAGAAGAGAAATAATGCCCACCGCACCTTCAGGCAGTGTGGTAGATTGAACCCAGGCCTTCCTGTGTCTAGGCAAGGCCCTAGCAGCTGAGCTATGTACACCCTTAGCTCCTGAAATCAAGAGTTTTCTTCAACAAAGATTTATTGCAGGAAGTTCTTTTACAGTTGGCTCTAATGCAATATTGTTAACCCCCACTCATATTTCTTATTTTGCCCCTAAAGAAAATATCTTCTTCACATCTAAAAATAACAACAAATCAGCCGGGCGTGGTGGCGCACACCTTTGATCCCAGTACTCGGCAGGCAGAGGCAGGTGGATCTCTTTGAGTTCAAGGCCCGCCTGGTCTACAAAATGAGTCCAGGACAGCCAGGGCTACACAGAGAAACCCTGTCTCAGAAAACAAAAATTCAACCCCCTCAAAACAGCAACAAAACAAAACAAAAAAACAAACCACAAAATCAACCTTGTAGGAAAAAACCCAAAGAGGAAACCCAGAAGAGCAACGGGAGCACGGACCCCCCCAGCTAACTGAGGTTCCGGGGGTCTACTCACGCAGTGGTGGTCTGCACGTCATGCCAACCCCTGCTGAAGTTCTGCTTCAGCTCGTTCATCAGACTCATGCCAAGCTTCTGTTTGATCTCAACCAAATGTCTTTCTTTCGCTGACAAAACTTGTCGCAGTGTCGTAATTTCGTCTTCTAGCTAGAGGCGAGAGGAAAAATGGTGGGGTGAGACATCAGAACCAGCGAAAATCACATTTTCAAAAGATTGCAGTGCTTCGGTGGAGTGTCTGAATCCTGTTAAATCCTGTCCGGACCTCATACTACCCCCCCTCCCCTCGCCCCGAAACTTACTATGCAAACGTAGTCCACCCTCTGAAACTGAAACTGGACACAGGATGCTTAGGTTTGCCCATTCCCAGAGTGTGGAAACCTCACAGGAGAACGTGGTTCTCCTAAAGTATGGGCCCTGGAGTTGAAAGCCGGGTTGCAGCAAATTCCCTTACAGCAAGCCAAGCGGTGGCGCATGCCTATAATCCCAGTGCGCGGGGAGGCAGACACAGGTGGATCTCTGTGAACTCTAGGCCTGCCTGGTCTACAAAGTGAGTCAAGGACAGCCAGGGTTGTTAAACAGAGAAACCCTATCTCGAAAAACCAAAAATAAAAATTCGCTTACAGCCTGAGCCATTCTTCACTGCCTCAATATGTATCTTTTAACAAAACAACTTCTTTTCATGTGTTACTAGTTAATGTTGATTTATTTTTGCCCACCACATGTAACTGTACTGGTGTATGAATAAACTTGGCTGACACTATGCTTTTTCAGATCTTAGTGCAGTAAAAAAAGGGAGGAACAAGGAAGGCGAAAATGCATGCCAGAATGTGATTTGGGTTATGTTGGGGGTTGGTCTGGTTGCTGACCAAATGAACAGAGTCACGTACCCCAAAATGTTTGAAACCTTGCCTAAACACTTATTCCTGTTTGATCACTAAAAAACCAACACATCTCAGGGCAGATAGGATAGGTGTGGCTAAGGTTCAAAGGCTTTTGGGACAGAGAGGTCCTTGGGAAGGGAGGCAGTCAGAGACCGGAAGAGGATTTTGAGAGGAGGAGGAGGAGAAGGAAGGAGGATACCACCTCTGTGGGTTGAATAAGAAGCACATGGCCTGTGTGGGTGAGGATTTGGCCCAGGTGACGAACATTAGCAAGCATTTGGGATTATGGATGGGAGGTGACTCAATAGAAGGTATTAGAAGCAGAGGGCATGGGATTGGGGCAGGGAGCAAGGAGGTATGGGATAGTTTAGGGGATAACACGTGGCTGTGGTTTTTTGTTTTTGTTTTGATTGATAGTGGGTTAAAACATACCGCTGCAATAACTATAGGCTAATAATAAACATTTATTAGTCTGTACCTTTTAATTAACAGCAACATATATGTGTATGTATATACATATATATGTACACATACACACACACACACACACACACACACACACACACACACACACACAAACACACAGAACCATCACTACTCCTGGTACTTGAAAAATATATATTACCTCCTAGCCATTCTTTGTAATTTCCTCTCCCCAACTCTTCCGTGGCCTCCTAGCTGTTGCCCTCACTAGACAACCATTAATATTCCTTCTTTCACTCCAGCTGAGTTTGCAGTTGCAAGAATGTTATGTAATTATAATGCCTTGCCTATTCGCTTAGTTAGTTTGGCTCCGTTCACTTAGCACAATTACTTGTGACAGAGCCATGTTGCTGCATGAGCAAGGGCTCCTTTCTCTTTCACTGTAGAGGACCTCTGTTGCATGGGGTTGACAGTTTGTTGTTAAGGGGCACTTGGATTTAGCTAATACATATAAAACCACTATGAAAAGATACCTATAAGGCTTTGTAGGAAAAACATGTTTCCTCTCTTCCCCATGCCACATACAGTAGACCACTATGTAACTGCTTTTGCAAGTTATTTTCTGGCAAATAAGTTACATAAACTATTCAGTTTGGGGTATTGTGATGTCCTATGAAGTAAATTTAAGCCTCCCAAAGTCTGACTTAGCTGCATGCCATACTTAATATTACCACTATGTAGTCTGCTCTGATAGTAATGCTTACTTCCCATCTCCGCTTCTGAGAAGCACAACCAGTTGCGCTTTTCTTCAGTAAGGGAAGCAGAGACATTACGAGGACAACCTTAGCACTCCATGTGTGCAGAGGTAACAGACGGCTGCCAGATCCTTCAAGTTCTCAGTTTTTAAAAGGGGGAGCTATGACTCATTAACATTCAAAGTACCACTTTCCTTTTGACCACAGCTTATGGCTAACCCTGCCGGGCATCATGCAAACATATTCCTTGGGTCACTGGAGAACAAGTTGCTGAACAGTGTTGACTGCCTTTGGGGGTTAAAAAAAAAAAAAAAAAAAAAAAAAGGAAAAAAGGAAAAAGGAAAAAAAAAGCCCTTTCTCTGGCACAAGGAACACTTTTTCCCCAGTGCTAAGCAGTAGGAATCACGTTGTGATTTTTCTACACCTCCCCCTCCTCCCCCTCCTCCTCCCCTTCTTTTTTTCTTCTTCGGCTTTTGCCATGGGGAGGACTGAACACATAGCCTCACACATGATATACATGTACTCTATGCAAAGCCTCACGAGACAGCTAATCACCACAGGAAATGAGGCATAAATACAGATGAAGAGCATCTTAAATACCACAGTACGAGAGAGAGAGAGAGAGAGAGAGAGAGAGAGAGAGAGAGAGAGAGAGAGAGAGAGAAATACTGCGGGATTTCTAATATTAGGAAAATGTTCTAAAGGTTTAATATCATCCAATTTTTACACTCATGGAACGTCTCTATATGTTCCTGGAAGCCCTTTTCATAGAAGAGACTGACTCACACATTCTATATGTGTTCATAATCAGTAGAAATGTGCCCTTTTTCTTAATGATCAAGTCTTCTGTGTGCATGCATAGGCTCATAGCTACAAAAGGAGGCCACTCAGACTTCGTGGGTCACATGCATTAGTCTCCCCGTTACTTGAGAACACAGTGTTATTTTAAAATCTTATTTCTCTGTTCTTTATTATCATGTCATATTCCACCTTTTCATCTTTGTCAAAGCATCTTCCTGTATTTCATCTGCTGCCTAATATGGTTATCTCTTGTTCTTTTACACAGAAAAATGCCTGAGTAGTGTGTCTTTCTTTAGTCTTTGATAGCTATAGGTGCTTTGCTTTCTTTCATTTTGAGTGACTGAAATTACTGGGAGTCTGGTTCTTTCTTGGGGTATGATGATACATAGCATGTTTCTTTAGTTTCTACTGTGTGATGAAACTCTTGGGGAAAGTTTTAACTTGCAGAAATAAATTAGCGAGGCAGGGAAGGAGGAAGGTTTACGTATATTGAAATTTCAGCCTCACGCACACAGAACTGCACAAACATAGTGAGGAGAAAGTCAGAATATTTCCATTAAAGTTGCTAATAAAAATTTGACCCTCCCCACAAAAAGATAGAAACTTTGAGGTGGCCTACTTATCTCTCATAATCCCTATAGTGTGCATCTGGCACATCCCAAAGGCCCATGTGTCAAAGCCATGATTCCCAGCCTGGGAAGTGACAGAAGCTTTTGGGAAGTGGAACCTAAGTGAGGAGGAGTCTGGGTCTGCCCACAAGGGCGATGCTGGAGTGCTCGTTTCTTCCACTGTCTTTTTCCCTTTGCTTCTTGCTCACCATGATGTGAGCGATCTTCTCTTCCACACACTCCCACGTAATGTGCCACCACAAACCTCCAGCAACACAGCCAAGTGACCACAGATCAAAACTTCTGAAACTACAACCTTAAATAACCCAGTCCTGAGGCTTGGGGGTTCAATTATAGCAGTGATTGCACTTTATTTAAAAAAAAAAAAAAAAAAAAATCACCCTGAGGGCATATGTAAAATGCAGAGTCCCAGGTATGCACACCCATTTTTATTACCCTGAGATGCTGGAGTATCAAATAAGACCAGACATTATTAGAATATCTGATAAGTATCCCAGATCTTCCACTGTAGGTGATATGTAAAGTCTATACTGTTAGTCATGTCAACTCTAGAGTGAGGTGATGTGCAGGCAAATCACATTGACCAAAGCATTTAGAATACTCTTCCCCTCGGTTTAAAATTACTTCTTTATTAGAAATAGAAAGTTACTTTTTTATTTCATTTTTACTTTTTAAATTTCAGTTAAAAATATCTATCTATCTGTTTATCTATTTAGACAGAGTCTCACTATATAACTTTCGCTGGCCTAAAACACACTACTCAAGTTTCTTTGGTTTTTTTTTTTTTTTTTTTTCTGGACTCCCTAGACAATATGAGAAACATTTATGATCCAGGTGAGATGCTTTAACTGAATATTTAAATATGATTAGCAAGAAAACAACAAGACCTAGCAAAGATGTGAAGAAGCAGAACCTTTATATATTGCTGATTAAAAAAAAAAACAAAAACAAAAAACAAAAGAACCAAGGTGGTTTCAGCACAGTAGGAAACTGGTTTCTCAAAATAATACTAAACTACAATTTGGCCTAGTAGCACCATTTCTACGCATAAATGCCTGGAAACTTAGAATACATATGTTCACAGCAACACTGTCTATTACGAAGAGGGAAAACAGCCCAAATGTCCCTCAAAGGTTGAACATAAGCAAACTATGTGTATACATAAAATAGAATACAGTGCACCCACAACAAGACATGAACTTTCATTGGGCAGTGGTAGTGGTGCACGTCTTTAATCTCAGCACTCAGGAGACAGAGGCAGGCAGATCTCTGTGAGTTCAAGGCCAGTCTGGACTACAGAGTGAGTTACAAAACAGCCAAGGTTACACAGAGAAACCCTGTCTTGAAAAATGAAAACAAAAAAAGAAAGAAAGAAAGAAAAGAAAAGAAAGGAGTTCTTAATGTATGAGCCATGAAAATATTAGGCTTAAGAAAAAGAAAACAGATACCAAAAGTTCACATATGAGATTTATATACTCGGTAACTCCACAGAGACACAGGGCAGACTGGTGGTTGTCAGGGAGTAGGGGGAGGGGCAGTGTATGAAAACTGCTTGATGTACATGGTTTTCTTTTAGAGAGGGTGACAGAATTTGTGTCTTGGCAAGAGAATGAAGTCACAGTTATAGAATGTTCCATGTTTGTTGACTATGTTGAATAAACTTATCTTGGTAAAAATTCCAAAAAAAAAAAAAGTAAATAATTAAACTGAATTAGCTAAGAAATAGCATTAATATAAAATTCATGTTGTAAATTTGAAATTTTAGTTTTTGTCTCAACCGATAAATCACAAGGAATTCATAACATTAAGCCAGAAGAAATATTTTGATAAGCTGTTAATCGTTGATAAGTCATTTTTGCATACTGATTCAACACCTACCTCTATTGGCTGAGATCCCTGGAAAACTAAGATTAAAATACTGGTACTGTATTGGAATTGATAAAAGCACAGGGTCACCCAATCTTTTCCAATCTAAAACAACAAGGAAGGACGCAAAACAGAGGAGGGAGTTTGACAACAGTTTCCGCCTATTGATAATGCGGGTTGCTATGTTCTCCCCCCACTCCTATTAATACCTGTTTTTCTTGAGTCATTTTATCTAGGGACATTGGCAGTATTAGATTGTTACATAATCACATTGGCAGTGCTGCTGCCAACACTTCCATCTTTCCAAAGCCAGGCACATTACCGAACGCTGTGCAACAAATGAAGCTTAGGGGATGAAAAAGAGAAAGGGATGACAACAAGAATCATTGGTTGTGTTTTTCTGAAGGAAGAGATAATTAGATAGTCAAAGACCCTAAGTTGCTGCTTATGAGACAGAACAAATATCTGAAATAAAATGATGCTGTGTGATATCGTGATAAGGTCCATAAAAAAATACATACTCCACTTTGCAAATATAGTTTTTTTATGAAGTGTCAGAATAACCCAAGCTGATTATAAATAGCCACTGGACACCTGTGTGCAAACCCCTGCACCAGGACAGAGGTGATATTGGTCTCATGTCCAGGATATTTTAAGAATACAAGGATGAGAATAATAATTATTTTTAAAACTACAGTTCAACTTGCGTTCAAAACAAGTTGTGTTGTGTGGGTAATGGACTTAGAGTAGTGTCTACAGACATCCTTGTCAGGATATTAACAACAAAATGGGGAGGGTGAGGTGGGGGCAGGGGGATGCTGACACAGCCAAAGGGAAGCTGTGAGGGAAGTATGAACAGGAGTGATTCAGAGTCTGGGTATTTGGCAGACCCAAGTCTGCTTTGGGCAAACAGTCAGAGATAAGATGTCCTTATGCACAGAGCTCTTGCTTTGCCGAATGCCTGCACTTTGCCTGCTACAAAGGTGGATCTCCAAGGTCTCTGAGGAAGCTGTAACACTTTTTAAAAAATATTTATTCTTTTATTTGTGGATGGAGAGGGCATGCGCATACCATGGTGCACATGTGGGGGTCACAGGCAGCTTGTGGGACTTGATCTCTCCTTCTACTATGTGGACCTCAGGGGATCTAATTCAAGTCATCAGGCCTGGCCGCAGGCACTTAGCCTGCTGAGCTATCTGCTGGCCTCTATGGAGTCTTCGTACTCCCTGCCTTACAAGAAAAAACAAACAAATAAAACCCAATAAGACCTTCCACATACAGAGAGGAGCTACCCGTGACCACCTGTGGAGGGTTGCCACAGGGCTGAGGTTCCCGAAAGTGCCAAGGCGGCTGCTGCGAGTGAATCTCTGTGTGTTCTCGTGTGGTTACCGGGTCCTAGCATGGCAAGTAAAGTCTGAACATGTGTGCGATGGAAAGGAGCTGCGGTGCTGTCTGCAAATCGGCAGGACACTTGTGCAAGAACAGAGAAAGGAGGGCAAAAGAAGATTTGGGGAAAGAGTGACCACAAGGTGAGAGTAGCAGGAGAGAAGTGGAAATGGGTGACGGAACATAGCAAAGACACATCTGTCTGTCTTTCCACTGTCTCAGGGACGGACACTGCACCAGTGTCTCTGGAAGTCATGACCCTGGCTGATTCTTAATCTCTGAAGCACCCGGAAGTAAACCAGAAAACATTACAGGCCAGTGCATGTGAGGAATAGAATCAGGAATCCCAGTAACCTGAACACAGTTACAAAGGATCTGGTGTTACCGCCAGGATTCTGACCCCAAAAGCCTCAGAAATGGAGCTTCCTGCAAGTTGAATGCTGGGACTAAAAAGGCAGGGAAGTCGGTGTGTTGCTGGCAGTTTGCACTCAGGGAGCATCTATCTAAGGCCAATACTTTCCCCCTTGATAATAAGACTAATACATGCTCACTGTTGGATACATAGAACATACTGAATTGTAGGCATGTGTAATCACATCCCAATAATCCCAGCACCCTGACAAACCAAGGCACTTTGTAGGAGTCATTCTGGCGCAGAAGCCTTGTTGAATTGACGCTGAGCTTTTGTGATGAAGGACTTAAGTTCCAGCTTCGAGTCAGTTAGTTAGCCTGCAGCAGTTTACAGCACATACATTTTGGACACTACAGTTGACATAAACAGGTCGTGAAGGAGACTCTTGAGTCACGAGACCATATGAAACTAGCTTGTCATCCATTAAGGCCGCTGCACTCTGGCGTGTGTGATCAACCAGGAGCCATACACAGATCTAGCTAAGAAGCCAGACTATTCTGTTCGAGGCACTTCACCTGTTGTCTTGGAGGACCACGTTGGCCTTTTGAAATGGAATTATTCTAAGGGAAGGTACACAAAACACACACTGCATGATCTCATTTGCATTTGATCCAAAAAGCATGGACACGGAGTATAATAATGTTCAGTGGACGCTGGGGAGGGAACGAGGGAAATGAGAAGAAAACGGCCAAAGGACACAAAATTATTTTATATAGGAGCAAATTTTTGTGTCCCGTTGCACAGTAGGATGTTGATTATACATTACAAAATAACCAGGAGGCTGAATGGTCTCACCACAAAGGAAAAGCTAGATCTATGAAGTAGCACGTACATGATGCGTCCTTATTTGACTCCTACACACTATTCGCGTGTATGGGTGCGTCACACTGTTTCCCCATACTTACATGCTACCATCATGTGTCAATAAAAATAAAATGGGAACTCATAGCAGTGTGTGTGTGTGTGAATAAACACCTACAAAGCCAACTCGGAAGACTGGGCAGAGTGGTTATTGATTCCATGTCAGCCGCAACAGAACACAGTGTAAATAGTAAGGTTAAAGAATAAAACCCAAAGCAATTTATTGCTCTTCACCAAGTCTGTACTATGACCGTGAGCTCCCACAGTGCCTCAGGTACAGTGGAGCTCAAGGCCGTGTCCTGAGCCAGTGAGACAGACGGTGGCAGCAAAAAGGCAAAGCTCTCACAGTAACAAGAGCTTCTTGCCCTGTGAACCGGACACAGAAGGGATGAAGCCTTCTACCTCTCCTGTTCTCCCACTTCGGGAGCCGTTCTCCAGCCAAGAAAGAGACACCTCTACACAGTGAGACAATGGGTGAGAGAGTACCACCAGCAAAAGCCTTGGCACAAACCTGTACTCGGGATGAGCCTGGAATTTACCCCTCTCTAGGATGGGGCCCTAAGCAGCTGCAAAGCTCTAATTAAGCCCTAATTAACTGCAGCTTCCCTCTCCTCCCCCAGAGCCTTACTCTTCTGCAAAAGAGCCAAGTCAGCCCCCCTCATGACTGATATTTTCATTAAAAATAATTAAACAATTTGGATTCTCTTAGAAAGAAGAGATTACTCCACCTATGCTATGGGGTCTTTATTTTTGTTTGAGAGACAAGGTCTTATTATGCATCCCAAGCTAACCTGGGACTCATTCCATATCCCAGGCTGGCCTTCACCTCTTCATCTCCTTGCCGAAGCCTCCTGAACTCAAGGAGGACAAGGAGGAGCAACGGCACCTGGCTTGTGCCATGGTTTTAAACACATTCCGTCCGATCCATAAGTGAGTAACATTCACACAATGCCTCTATCCTAAGCAGAACTGGGAGAACACACTTAACACTAATTGTTACTGTGGATTAACCAACATTACAAAAACCCCTTGGGGAAAATGAATCATCCTGCAGTGTATTCATTTATTACATTTTATTACATGAACGACAGCATAATTGCAATATGGGACCTGTGTTGAGCTAAAGATAGTAGAAGATTGCTAAACATACCTGAACTAATTCTGCCTTTAACTCTTCCTTCTCCTCCTCAGAGAGCATGCTAGAGAAGTCAGCACTGGCTATTGCATCCTCATCTCTTCCTTGCAGTGGTTCCGTCTCCAACAAGCCTTCAGGCAAAAGCGACAAGACATAAAGTGTGGGTTATATATCTTCCATTTCTGCAACCTGAAAGCTCCATATATACTGATTTACCCTCATGCTAAAAAACCAACCAAAAATTTGCCAAAAAGAAAAAAAAAAAAAGCCTTCATCCTAAATTTGTGATGAACTCCAAAAAAGCAAACACTAAGAAGCCTAAAACAAACACAAACAACAACAACAAAATAACAACAACAAAGTGCCAAGAGTAAGGCAGGACATAAACAAGGGGCAGGAGAGATTGCCCAGTGGTTTAGAGCATGTACTACTCTTACAGAGGAACTGAGTTCAGTCTGCATGACAGGCAGCTGACAGCTACCTGTAACTCCAGCTCCAGGGGATGCCACACCCTCTTCTGGAGTCTCAGGGTACCTGTACACACATATACACAAACCTCCCCAACACTTATTACACATAATTTTAAAAATAAAATACATCTTAAAAAATATAAACAAAGTAAGCTGTCATAGAATTTGCCTGTGTCATACAGGTTCACCTTTCACTGTCTCATGGGTTCTGGGGTCAGAGAATGAAGCCCATCCAGGGAAAGGAAGATGACATGAGGCTTCAGATAAACTGTCCTCCCCTGCAGGCATATGCAAGTCAACCTGCCTGGTTTTGAAACTCAGGGCTGAATGGTGGACAAGATAGATAGATAGATAGATAGATAGATAGATAGATAGATAGATGATAAAAACAAACCTTTTCCCTGAGATCATTACCCTTTAGTGGGGCTGCTGCATATGAGCTTATATGCACTTTGCCTGCAAACAACCTGAGCCCTGAAAACTATTTCTATTTTTGATGTGGTGATGTGCAGAGGCCAGAACAGCCACACTTCAAGGGAACACAGGAAAAAATGGTTCCCCTGAGAGGAAACGGCGGGAAGCACTCAGGGGTTCTGATGCTATCCTTGTTCCACAGACTAACCCCATGATAACTCAATCTGTAACTGAAGACGCCTTCATAATTAAGATTCACAATCCCTGGGAGAGCCCTGGCCCATCTGGCTGGCCCCCTCACAAGCCTGAGACACCTGGAGAAGCCAGAGCATATCTACAGATATGTACAGAAGCTATTTATTGATGAAATGGCATATGGCAGAGCTGTCATTTATATATCTGTAGTAAAAGAAAGGTTTTTAAATAACCATTGTATAATAACATTATGGGCACATTCATACACAACTCACTTAATGTCCTAGATGACAATATATGTATCGACCTTTGGGAAGGAGGACATTTTCCCTACAGGACAGAACAGAGCATGTAAGAAAGATCAAGACCGTCTCTCCTTAAACACTACCAGAGACAAGAAGACGAGCCAGACATCAGAACATATTGGCTACATCAATGATTAGTGAAAGATTAGTTCCTAGAATATGAAGAACTTCTACAAACCAATTTAAATAAAATGGGGCACAGAAATATTCACTCTCCTTCATGTCCTCCATTTAAAGTTCTCCAGGCTCATCTCCAGCCCTGTAGCAGACTCCTTACAGGGGCCTGTCCTCCCTCCCTGACTTCCTTCTCCGGATACTCTGCCAGCTTCACAGCAGACCCAGCATACCTCCTTCCTGTGGACCTTTCCACACATCCTCTTTTAAGCCAGTCCCATTTCTGTTACCAAAGGGCCTAATGGCAAAAACATTCTGTCTGAGATGCCCAGAGGCCACATCTAGCAGGGTCTCAGAAGCACTCCTTACCTGACAAGCCACAGCCCATACAAGTTAGTAAGGTGCAGAAAGGGCAACAGAAACCAAGGAACAAAACGTTCACCCAACTATGACAAGACCATGTACAACACATAGAATCACAAGCATCCCAAACCCAGAAGCCTAGACACCCATACAAAAACACAGTCATTTACACTCAAGACAACATGTCTCCACCAGAACCCAACAACCTACTACAGTAGGCCTGGAGAAATGCAATATAGCTGAAGCACAAAAGAAGGACTTCAAAATACTTATTAAAAAAAAATAGGCTCAAGGAGTTGAAAGGAGATATGAATAATCCTTTAACGAAGTCTGTAAAACATGATCAGTGGAATAAAATGATGAGAAAGTTCAAGATACTAAAGTAGAAATAAAATCACACACACACACACACACACACACACACACACGAGATAAAATTAGAAATGAAAATTTGAAGTCAAACAAAACACTTAGAGGTAAGACTCACCAAACAAAAGAATCTCAGGCATTGACAACGCAATAGAAGAAATGGATATCTCTGTCAAAGAAAATATTAAATCTAAAATAAAATGAAACAAACAAAACAACAAACTCAAAAAACAGAAACCCAGACACAAAATACCCATAAATCTGGGACACTAGGAAAAGACAAAATCTATAAATAACAGGAATAAAGGGGAAGAAATTCAACTCAAAGGCACAGAAAATATTTTGACAAAATCATAGAAAAAAAATTCCTTGGCCTTAAAAAGATGCCTATCAAGGTACAAGAAGCATACATGAAAAGACCAAATTATACCAGAAAAGAAATTCCCTAAGATACATATTAACCATAAAACTAATGTGCAGAACAAATAAAATTAAAAACTGCAAGAGAATAAGAGCAAATAACATATAGATGCTGCCCTTTGCAATGGAGATTCTAAAAGGCACAAGAGCCTGGACAGATGTTCCACAGACTTTAAGAGACAACAGATGACATCCCAGACTACTGTTCCCAGCAAAACCTTCAAGTACAAAAGATGGAGAAAATAAAACATTCTCTGATAAACACCAAACTTGAGCAGTATGTATCTACAAATCCAACTCTAAAAAGGTGCAGGAAGGAAAATGTCATCCTGAAGAAGTTAACCACACCCAAAAAAAACATGAATAATCCTCAGAGCACCAAATCAAGAGAAGGAAAAACCAATACCATAGTAACAAAATACCAGACTCCAACAAACACTGCTCATTGACTGTCTCAATTCCCCCATTAAAAAGACACAGACTAGCAGATCGGATTTGAAAGCAGGATCCATCTTTCTGCTGCATCCAAGAAACACACCTTAACATCAAAGATACACATCACCTCAGGATAAAAAGGATTGTAAGAAGGTATTCCAAGCAAATGGACCTAAAAAAGCAAGCTGGTGTAGCCATTTTAATATCTGATGAAATAAGCTTCAAACCAAAACTAATAAAAAGAGATAGCAAAGGAACTACACATTCATCAAAGGAAAAAAATCCTTTGCATTACACTGCAATTTATTTTGTTTGATTCTTTTTGTTGTTGGGTTGTTGGTTTTTTTTTTTTTTTTTTTTAAACACAAGGTTTCTCTGTGTAGCCTTGGCTGTTCTGGACTCAACTTTGTAGACCAGGCTGGCCTCAAACTCACAGCGATCCGCCTGCCTCTGCCTACCTGAGTGCTGGATTAAAGGCGAGTGCCATTTAATTAACTATTTGCACTGCAACTCTTAACATCTATGCCAAAAACATAAGCACCCTCAAGTTTGTAAAGGAAACACTGCAATAGCTTAAGCCACACACTGACCCTCACCCACGGACAGTGGGAGAATTCAATATCCAACTCTCAATAATAAATGAGTCATGCAGACAAAAACTAAGTGGAGAAGTGCTAGATTTAAGTGAAGTTATATACCAAAAGGGTCTAACAGATATTTACAAAACATTTCACCTAAACACTAAAAAATATGCCTTTATCTCAGCACTTCATGAAACCTTCTCCAAAATTTTGAACACAAAGAAAAAGCAAACAAATACAAAAAACAGAAATAGCACCCTGCTTCCTATTGCAGCAGCACAAGTGAAAACAATATCAACAACAAAAACAACAGAAAGTACACAAACTCATGGAAACTGAACAACTTAGTATTTACCAAATGAGTCAAGAGTGAAATTAAGAAAAAAAAAGTTAAACTTTTTAAGAATTGAACGAAAGTGAAAACACAACATACCCAAAATTAGGGGACACAATGAAAACAGTTCTGAGGGGCAAGTTCACAGCACTCTGTGTCTACACACAGAACTGCAGAGACTTCATATTAGTAACATAACAGCATATCTGAAAGCTCTATAATAAAAAGAAGAAGTAACACTCAAAAGGAGTAGATAATAAGAAATGAGCAAATTCATAGCTGAAAATAAAAACAGATATACAACAACAAAAATACAAAAAAATCAATGAAAACAAAGTTGTTTCTTTGAAAAAATCAATATGATTGGTAAAGCCCTAGCCAACTTGACTAAAAGAGAAGATCAAAATTAATAAAATTAGAGGCAAAAGAGAGGCATAACAACAGATAGGAAGGAAATTAGGAGAATCATAAGGATGTACATTAGAAACCTGTACTTCATCAAATTGGAAAATCTTTTAAAAAATGCATAGATTTCTTGATATATACCACGCACTATAGTTAAATCAAGAATGGAGAACAATTTAAATGGATCTATAATTTCCAGTAAAATAGAAACAATAATTATATCTGTCAACCAAAAAGAAGCCAAAAGCTCAAGGCCAGATAGATTCAGCACAGAATTCTACCAGACTTTCAAAGAAGAATTAACTCTAATATTCCTCAAATTACTTCACAAAATAGAAACAGAAAGAACACTGCCTAATTCCTTTAAGAGGCCACAATTACCTTGATATCTAAACCATATAAAGACCAAACAGAGAAAGAGAATGATAGCCCAATTTCCCTTATTAACATAGATGCAAAAATTCTCAACAAAATACTTGAAAGCCAAATGCAAGAACACATCTAAAAGATCACCCGCTGTGATCAACTAGGCTCATCCCAGAGATGCAGGCATGATCCACATACATAGACTGATAAATGCAATCTACCACATAAACAAACTAAAAGAAAAAAAAAACCCAAATGCTATTAGATGTAGTAGAAAAGGCCTTTGATAAAATCCAACACCCCTTCATGATAAGTCTTATGGAGAGAGTAGGGATGCAAGGGATGGACTTCAACATAATGAAGGCAATGTACAGCAAGCCTCAGGCAGTATCATCCTAAAATGGAGAGGAACTCAAAGTTGTTCCACTAAAATCTGGAAGAAGACAAGTTGCCCACTCTCCACATTTAGTCAATATATTATCTGAAGCCTTAGCTAGACCAATAAGATAACAGAGGGCGATCAAGGGTATCCAAGTTAGAAAGGAAGGAAGCAAAGCATCTTTATTTGCAGATGATACAATACTATATAATGCTACAATAGCACACAATACCACACAGTACTACAGTACTAGATAAATTACCCTAAGACCTCTACCAGGAAACTTTTATAGCAGATGAACACTTTTATCAAAGAATCAGAATATGAAACACACAAAAATCAGCCTTCACTTCCCCTCAACCCCCGCCACTCCACATGGACTATATGTGTGTATATACACACAAAAGGGCTGAGAAAGAAATCAGGGAAACATTACCTTTCATAATCGACTAAAATTTTTGCTCTTGAAGTAACTTTAACCAAGCAAGTGAGAGATAGAGGATAGTATCCACGTCCCCTCTCAATACCAGGGACCGCCCCCCTAGAACTGTGCAGACCCTGTGCATGCAGCCTCAGTCTCTGTGAATTCATGTATGTGTCAGTCCTGTTATGTCTACAAGGCCTTTTTTTTTCTTTGCGTCTTCCATCCCCACTGGCTCTTCAACTTTTTCTGCTGCTTCTGCTGAGTTCCTTGAGCCTTGAGGGGAAAGATTTATTTAATGGAAACATTCCATTTAGGACTGAGTGGTCCAAAGCCTTTCACTTTCTGTACAGTGTCCAGATGGGGGCCTCTGCACTTGTTTGTCTATTGCAGGAGGATGTTTCTCTGATGATGGCTGAGCAAGACACTGATCCATGAGTATAGCAGAATGTCAGCGGCAGACATTTTACTGGTCTGTTTCTGTAGCAGAAGAGTAGTGTTTGGTTTTCCCCTAGGAATCTGACCTATCTAGTCTCAGGTTCTTATTTACCCAAACACTATGGCTATGTGTTCCATCTGATGGAGCAGGCCTTAAATCTAAACAGACAGTGGTTGGTTACTCCCACAACTTTTGTGCCACATTTGTACCACCGTATCTTGCAGGCAGGTTACCATAGTGGACCACAGGGTTTGCAGCTGGATTGTGTTTACCTTCCTCCTCTGGTTGTGTGCAGAGTGCCTTCCAGTACCAGGAACACTATTCAGTAGAGGTGAAGACTCCAAGTAGGCACCAGTTGGATTTCTCTGTGTCAATGTTTTGTTAATATTGTTTTTAGCAATAGGGTGTTACCATCTATTTGTGGAGAGCAACAAATAAACTTGGCAATAGCCTAGGTTGTTTGGGGGTTTCCATGGAGCCCACTGGCCAACAACCAATTAGAGAGGGTCCTCTCAAGGCATTATCCCTTGGGTGACAGCAACAGAGCAAGAAAGCATAGTTGAGATAGTGGGGGAGGAAAGAGGCTGAATTCATTATTATATAGATCCTCTTCCTTTACAAACTAGCCTTCTTCAGCAAGAGCTGTGTGTGATGATAGAATCCTGTGACCTCACCACTTCTCAGTCCTATGGAACTAAGGATTAGTGTCTACTACATCAATCTCAGGAGACCTGTTTGCAGCATACCAGTGCTGCCCTGTATCTGCTGGCATAGGAGGCATCAATGTGTTGGCAGCTATAAATCCAGAGCAGAGCTCTAGGTTAAAGTGTCACCTTTAGCACTGCGAGGAAGCCACATATGGGCATTCGCATATTCTCGGTGTACCTTCTCCACCATGCCTCTGGAATTTGGTAGTGACTTTGTGGCCCTCACTGAAGCTCTACAGACAACTGTACATTGAAATGATCATAAACTATGTTTTTGGATCAGCGATACATTGTTGGCAAATATTAGGAAGTTGCAGATTTCTTTGAAATATGAAATACTCTTGTAATATAATAGTGAAGTAAATAAGTACAGCTCTGTAACCAAGAAAGGCAAGGAAGGTGTTATTCTTTCAGAAAAAGCACAAAATTATCCCAAGAGTTAATAAAAGAAGGAATGCAATAAAGCAGCTTAAATGAAAACTTACCATGTCTTAAATAATAGATTTGAGACCTTAATATTTATCACCTAATTATATTTTCTTCATAGTATGTGGTAAAGAAAAATCTCAACATATCTGTTTACTATCAAAGGGATAAACTATTGAGCTAATCTCATTAATGTGAGATTTATGATTATCTTTAAATGAACAAAAAAATTCTAATACAAAGTGATGCCTGGAAATTAAAGATATAAAACATGTTTATTTACTAGTGCCAAACATTCTGCATATTTACTTAACTTATCCCTCAGACTGGACTGAAGTTTTGTTTTTTCAGGGACCTATATCATTCAACTGCTTTTCTTTCATGTGTTAGTAGCTCTTATCTAATCTGTTACTGTATTGTGTTTCCTGCTGCTCTGGAGCTCTGGCAGAGGCTTCAAATGCCAGTGGTACTACAATGGGTACCTTACATCCACACATCCTGAATTCAAGGCTTGAAACCTAATGCAGAGCATGCTGAGATTTTAAAACTGGTTCTTTGGAAGCTGAGAACCACCCAGCCTTTGAGACCGGGGTCAGAATGGGGCAGGGAGATAGGGTCATGTGGGAAATTTCCATACACATGCATTAGTAGTCAGAACCTTATCTCCTGAAAAACTTCAATAATATCACCACATCTTTCCCACATACTATACAGTGTCCACACTCTTCCTTCACATCCAGATGACAGAGTGCCTCTTAATTGGCAGTGTCTTAATTTGACAGCATTGAAGTCTTTCTCAGTGTATATAAAATGGTAGGTATCTTAACATCTTTGACATTTTAGGTCTTAAAAATCACAAACAACAATGGGGTACGCTTTGTGAGATTATTTGTTCCAATGACTTAGTGTTTGCATATAACCAATGCACATCTCCATGATATGTCAAACATTCTTTAAATAACCTATAAAATATAACACAATATAAATGTTATATATATAAAGTTTTAATCTTGTATTGTTTGGGAAACAACAAAGGGGACAGTTTTGCATGTTCAGTACAATTAAAATTGTTTTAAATACAGTTTGTATTATCTATTTTCCCTTTTCTGCAGTAAAACACCATGATCAAGGTGACATAAAGGAGGGTTTATTTAGGCTCTTGGTTCCAGAGAGATAAAATTCCATCAGCACACTAGCAAGCAAGCACAGTGGGTGGAACACAAGCCAAGAGCTCACATCTTGAACCCCAAGCATGAAGTGGAGAGAACAAACTAGAAATGGTGCAAACCTTTAAAGTCTGAAAGCTAGCCTCCAGTGGCACACTTCCTCTAGCAAAGCCACACCTCCTAAGCCTCCCCAAACAGTGCCAACAACTTGGGGACCAAATGTTCAAATATGTGAGCCACGCAAAACATTCTCATTTAAACCACCACGCAGTTGGTTGAATTTTTAAGAAACCAGCACCTGTATTACTAAAAATTAAGGCACAGTGTTTTGTATTTTGATCTTTTTCCATATAACTTTCATCTCATCTCATTCTTAATCACCTCACTTAAAGCCTGACCTTATCATAGGTTCTCAATTGTTGCAACAATATATTTAAAGTTGATCTTTCCAAACATAATCATTAAGTGCACAACAATATATTCATATTTGTTATTGTTTTTTAGGCACCTCTTTCTTTGGCCCTCTAATGATTAATGAATGAGAACTAACTCAGTTCTTCAGATTTCATCATAACATTTTAATTAATGGTTTATTACATGACTGCAAGACGATAGAGCAATAGTGGAAAGAGTCTATCTCTAGGGAACAGACCATTGCAGAATACACTTCTTCTCAAGTTTGTACTGTACTGTTTTAAACCTGTCTTTTCATCTGGAACATAAGGATAATAAAGTTATTCATGAGCATAGTTTAGAAGAGATCAGAGTTTTGCCAAAATCTCAGTGCTGTGCCTGGCATATGGTAGTCAGTAAGTACATTAGCTCCAATTTGATTATAATAAAACAACATATTAGTTTTTTGATTGGAATCCTTGTGAATAGTTCAGATGCTGTAAGAGTAGAAATAGAGTTAGTACTTTGACCTCAAGTTACTAAAAAAAAAAAAATCGCATGAAGATAAGCTACTAGCATAATCCCTATGAAAAACTACATGGCAGGCTCAGTGCACCATGGGTGCCCTTTGCTCATTGGGAATACCCTTCCTGGCCTTTCATTGCTTACAGGACCTGGAAGGACATTAAAATAGCCTGGGAGACCCATGCTTGGGGTTTTGAACTAAGGTGGTAAGGCTAGGTAAACAAGGTTGATGCTGGTACCAGAACAATGGAAGAAAGCACAAGGAAAGGTCCCGTGGAGCGGCCCGGCATCCTGTCATTTGAACAAGACCTTAGGAAGAATAAGTGCTGTGTAGGCTGCTCCTCTCACTGCATGTACTTACTCTTTTTTGCTGGGAGCCCTGATTGTCTGACTGACTTCTGAAGTCTGAGGTGTTTTTTTTTTTCTTTATCCTTAAAATAAACTTCACAGTTTTCATTTGAGCTAGTCTAAATGTCTTAAAAAAAAAAAAAAAAAAAAAGAAAAGAAAAGAAAAAGAAATAGCAACACCAAGCTTAACTGACATAACACCACAGAACCCAGGGAAGGAAAAGAAAAGATAATCTTGAACTCCTTTCAAGTTTTAGCTCTACAATATCAATTTGTAGCCATGACCTAGAATTAAATTAATTAAATAGACAACAAGTTATTTGTTACTTCAAACTGGCTTTCCACAAACCCCAAGACATCATCATTTAGTCATTGTTACAGACTCCTCAGTCTTGTCTGGTATAAATGGCCAATTAGCCCAAACTATCCGTAAACAACACAGGGCAGTTTCCTACTATACTAGGGGACCATCTGTCCCTCCCCACTTTGCCTGAGATTAGCAGTCAGCCATTCCCTGTCCTTCCACTGTCCCTAAGAAAGCAGCGTTTCAGGCATTTCAATCTTCAAAGACAGATGGGTCTACAGTTGCCAGTCATTGGTCTGTGGTGGTCACCACATGAATTCTGAAGAAGTCTTACCACCAAGGTCTAGGATTTCAGTGGTGGATCTGGAAACATCTAATCCATGCATAGTAGAGAAACCCTATTGTGATAGAACAAGATTGGCCCCCATAAGTTCGTATATTTGAATGCTTACTGCACAGTGGAACTGTTTGGAAAGGATTAGAAGGTGTGGCCTTATTGGAGGAGATATGTTACTGGGTTGGGCTTGGAGGTTGCAAAAGCCCCCATCATTGCTAGTCTGTCTCTCTGTCTCTCATCTCTCTGTCTCTGTCGGTCTCTCTGTCTCTGTCTGCCTCTCTGTCTCTCTGTCTCTCTCTGTCTCTGTCTCTTTCTCTTCTCTCTCTGTGTCTCTGTCTCTGTCTCTCTGTCTCTGTCTCTTTCTCTCTCTCTTCCTCTAATTTGTAGATAAGATGTAAGCTCTAAACTACTGCTTCAGCAATATACCTGCCATGTTATGTTTTTTGTTTTTGTTTTTTGTTTTTTTTTTTTTTGCCATGATGGCCAAGGACTAACCCTCTGAAACTGTACACAAGCCCCTAGTTAAATACCTTCTTTTATAAATTTTCTTGGTTATGTTGACTCTTCTTAGCAGCAGAAAAGTAACTAAGACACCCAGGTGTCCTGACTAACCCAGAAGAGCTGCAAACACATGCAACCATTCTGATTGTTTGAGAGACCAACCAGGAAGTTACAGGACAGGTTTCTTGGGAGTTTCCTGGGGAGTCTGTATTTGGGTAAATTAGTACAGAGTACACAAATGGGGACGTTTCCTTAGGAACTGTGTTCTTTTCTTGTTCTAAAACACAGTATGTGAACGTTCCTTCCCCACATTTGAGGTCTCTGCTTATCATGTCTGGCCATTCACAGTGGAGGCCTTTTGATAGGACAGACGAAGCCAAAGCCAAGGGTCCAATTTGGATCATCCTACTATAATTGACAGCTGATAGTTATGTGTTCAAGCTGATGCCAGGAGTCATTCAGGATTAACCCTTAATGCCCAGAACCTAAAACAAATTGAGCTCTTTTTCTAAGACACTAACTAGCTAGATGGAGGTAATGGCTAGTTCTACAAGCCCTAAGTCATTTGTAGGAAACCAATAACTAAATGATATTTGCTTAAAGCTAACCTAAACTTTTTTTTTTTTTTTTAAATCAAACCAACCACCCAGCCTTCAGGGTGCTGGAACAATGCTGTTCATCACAGTTCTATCCTTTTAAGTTTTCACTGTTATCACAATGACTCGGGCTTATCGCCATATACTCAGCTGAAAATTAAGCCAAATTTCATCATCCTGTTCACATTGTCTCCCCATGACTCAACCTATACAATGCTTAACTGAATATTTTGAGGTTTTACTTCCATCACATCAGTATCAGCTCAAGAAGAAGCCCACTGGTGGCCAGCCATAGCTTCTAGCCTACACTGGACATTCAAATGCACACAGAGCCAGCTGTGAATAATACTCTTTGAGGACTGACTAGGATTTCTCGCCCCCAACCTCCATCCTACCCAGACTGTCTGTCATACACAGAGTTTGTCATTAGTGTTCCATCCATTCCTAAATGTTTCTTGCCACCATGTCAGTTTTGAAAGCTTTTTCCCACTTCCTCCACAGTTTCTCTTCCAAGAAGTCTACCAAGCTGTCAGTGACACTAGAATAATGACATGTTAAGTGACTTAATTTGACTTGAAATATTGACTAATTTTCTCATCTATAACATGAATTATATGTTATATGTATAATTGTGTATATTATAACTACATACACATATAATATAAAGTATATTTCAAATTCCATTATAAATTGTACTAAGACACACAGGGATAAATATTGCTATAATTATAATCAAACAGGTTTAAAAAGAAAATATTTCAGGTATTGCCTGATGTTTACTGTCCTTGAAATATGAAGTATTCATGGATCATCACTATTAATGATTTTTTTCGTTTCACTTAACACTGTGAATAAATCCAGAAAGTTTATCTATAATCATTAGTCTGAGATTATATAAAGCAGATAAACTTTTTTTTTTTTAGTTTTACCAATAACTTTGTCTCAAGATTATTCTTAGGTTGTAGGGATTAAATTAAAATTTTAGACTTCATCTTTCTCATTTTTATATATTATATGTAGGTGACAATACAAATAGATGACTAATATGGATTTTAAAGACAGACTTGTGACAGGATAAAACACACTTGTGGCCAAAGATGGAAGTAACAAGCTGTTAATAACTGAAATCAGTAAATATATGGAGTTATTTTCTTCAACTTCTCATTATTTTGTGTGTACAGGACAAGGCCTCTCTTTTGACTGCGAGAAGAAACCTGTCACTGAAGTGAAATTCTTCCATTACTTGTGCATTATTAACCATTTGACAGCCAAATCAACAAGATACAAAGGAATACCAAAGATGGTTAAAAAAAAAGATATGCTTCCAAATTGTTAGCCAAGTGCCACTTGCACCTAAAAAGTAGCCAATACACAAGGATTGTATACTGTATACAATGTCAAATATTGATATTGTATATAATATATCAAAGTTCCATGGATGCCCATTAACCTAAACCATCATTTCTGTGGCCAAAATGTGACCTGGAAATCAGAAACTTTTTTTGCTTTGTTTTGTTTTTTCGAGACAAGGTTTCCCTCGCTGTCCTGGACTTGCTCTGTAGACCAAGCTGGCCTTGAACTCACAGATCTGCCTGCCTCTGCCTCCCAAGTGCTGGGATTAAAAGAGTGTGCCACCACCATCCAGCTCAGAAACTCTTGAAAGTCTGGTCCCCACATCCAAATTATAGCTGTAGGATGCTCTGCAAAGCATGGAAACTGCTGAAAATTTGGGGTGGTAGCTACAACCTGCTCACCATGGGGGTACGAAAATACTTCTCAGGTCAATGAGAGTGGCTTACCTCAGATTATCATCTTGCTGGGTTGAGGACAGAATATGTCACCATGTTAAGACAATTTTCATTATTCTGTAAGGACAGCTGGCCAACCCAGTCAGGATCCCCCAGGTTAACTGCACAGGAGAGAAAGTCCATAGTCTGTGCTTGTCTAGGGTCTGTCTCTCTCTCTCTCTCTCTCTCTCTCTCTCTCTCTCTCTCTCTCTCTCTCTCTCTCTCTCTCTCTCTCTCTCCGCTCTCCTCTCTCTCTCCTCCCCGCCTCTCTCTCTCTCTCTCTCTCTCTCTCTCTCCCCTCTCTCTCTCTCTCCCCCTCCCTCCCTCTCTCTCTCTCTTTCTCCTCCTCCTCTCCCTCCTTCTCCCTTTATCCTTCTTCCTCCCTCTCCATCTCCCTCTCCTCCTTCCTGTCCCTCTTTTGATGATGCTGGGGATCACACCTAGGGCCTCATGTATAGAGTCACTGCACCAACGGATCATGGCCCCTACTTCATATTCTCAAATGAAACCAATCCTAAATATTCACCTCTTTGTAAAAGTCATATGATTAAGATGAATGAACCTGGAGGTTAGTTTCCATTGGCGCAGAGGAGGAGCTCAGGTTGTGGCTGGCAGTGTCTGCTAACAAGTATCCTTGGGGACTGCTTTGCCTAGCTGACTAAATAATGCACAATAAATTCTGCATGTGTCACAATAAAACATAGCGAATGAAGAACCAGTGGAGAGTCACAGTTACCTGACAAGAGTTGTGGATAATAAAGAGAGTAGGATGGCTTGACAGTAGTCTCACATGTAGCATTTGTATCCAGCAGCATAATTCATTCTATTCTTCTTTCTTTAAATTACAAAGTGCCTTATTCTTTGTAGCTCCCTACCTTGCTCATAGTAGGTACATAATAAACATTTGTAGAAGAAGTTAACTAGGCAATCACTGATTTGCACATGTGCTTTTCAAATGCATACAATACTGAGCAGGGGGGTTGTTGATGTGTTGCTTCTACCGTTATGATGATCAAATGATCAAGGCTGAGATCCAACTGGATGGTCATTGACAAGAATGGCAGATAATAAGTGGTAAGGAAGTGACGGGCAGTGTACATCAGACTATCAGCTTGGCTGCCATCATCATGCTTTGCCTTGAACATCTTGCCCATCTAGGATTACATGGCAGAAGCTAGTTTTCATTTTATCAATATTCTGTAATGTTTGTGTCTTCATTTTCATATATATGAATATATGATTATATATAATACATGCATGTATATGTATATATATATAAAGCCATAAAAATCAAAGTCCTCCCTAAGTCTCAGAAAGCTGAAGGTAAGTAAGATGAGAAACATTAAACTCAACAAAGTTGTACATGACTGATGACCTGGAATTTAATTCCATTAATTGACAGAAGACAGTCACAGTAAGGTCTTATCCAACAGCCTGACAAGTTGAATCCTATTATTTATCTGGGACAATAATCACCTATCTTAGGACAGAGGTGTGTTAAGTTTTCAAACTTCACTTATCATTTATGTCAATGACAATGTTTCTTTTAAAAGCTTTACTTAACTGTGAATACAGTTGATATTAAAAAAAAAAAAAGTTTTACAATGAGGTCAAGGGAACAAGTATAGAAGAATCAGGTTTTCTGAAAAAGAGAAAAATAAAAGCCAGAACAGAGGACCTTAGGTTTCTTACAGGTAGCGTGATGGTGTGATCTTCCAGGCGCTGCCTCTGAACTTCACTCTGCTGGGGCCGACTTGACTCACAACCACTGTGAGCTCCTGAACTCTAGCTTTTATTCCTGATGTGAGGTCACATGACCTTGTCTGCTGATGTTAGTGTTTCCACAGCCACACTCAGAACCAGGAAGATACACTGACTTGGTTTTCACTAAAAGGCATTATAAAATATTTATCAAAAACCATTTCAAAGACAAGAGTAAAGCATTTTGGATTGGGGGGGAGCATTACAGTATTATTTGCTAGTCTAGAAAGAAATCTTTGACACACATAAATATAGAAGCACACTGGATTAAACTACAAGTCAGACCAAAACAACCCCTCCAAAAATAGTCATAAAAACACAACAGCTACAAGTTAATGACTAAAAATGTAAATACATAACTATAGAAAAAATATTTCCTGTTCCTGATGGACAGACTCCAGGAACTTCCTCCTGAATGAACACTTCCAATGCCTGGGGGAAAGGCTGTAAACTATGGCAGGAATGAAGGCTGAGGGACAGAACAGAGATGCCTTTACGTCATCTTCCGCCTTTCCACGTCCCACCCTCATCTCACAACACCCACCCTCCATAGTCAAAATCAGCTCTAGGGGTTAGAGAGCTCACTGTGCAAGCTGGAGGACATGAGATCAAACCTCCAACGGTGAAAATTTGAGCTTGGCTGTCAGTGTGCCTGTTACTCCATCACTGCGGAGAGTGGAGGCAGGACTGATAGCATCCTGTCTAGGTATAGTTTCAAGAAGAGATCTATCTTATCTCAAGGGGAAAAGGCGTGGCGTGAGGGAGCTGAACTCTCATCCTCCTTAGCTGGTATCCGCATTCACACATTTGAGAACGTACACTGACATATAACACACACACACACACACACACACACACACACACACACACACACACACAGAGTCATATCTCCTTCTCCTTACACAGCAAATCATCTCTCGTCAAAGCTGGAAAGGGAAGTCAAGCCTGAGGAAAGATAAGCCTCTGAATTCAACAACCAGCCTTATCATTTCACCACAAGTAATGATCGTATTTATATTCGAAAAGTCTCCAGGGAAATAAATCCTTTTGAACTTAAACTCACTAATTAAAAAAACAAAACAAAACAAAACAAAAAAACTAGCACCTATTTTGTTTAAAAATAAATCCCTTCTTGTCTTCCCACCTTCTTCCTTGTCAAACTGTCAAAAGTAGACTTCAGCACTGGCCTTCCCATTTACATATTTGGCGATGTGAGTTTTCCCAAGATACCCAGTCTACAGCCATGTTCTAAGTCCTACGTCTCCTATGTCCCTTGAGGCGGTGAGGCAGAGACAAGCCTATGTGTAGTCAGCTATTCAGGACAGACCACATTCCATCCTAGGTCATTCCTGGAATGTTCACTCACCTTTTTAATTGTGGGGTCAGCTTAGCTCAGGACAAACAGTAGCATCATCCCCATGGCAACGGAAGATACCCAGTGCAAACATACAGCAGAGTAAGTTGCAACTTTCTCCCAAGGTCTAGTTAAAGAAGGGAGCGGGTGGTAAGAAAGACCCTCTCAGGTGGGCCGGGGCTCTGTAAAACTCTACTTCGTAAGCCATGGCAAGGATGGGGCGAGGGCTGGAGAGCACAGCAAAACTGTCTGGAGAGTCCTGAAGCTCTAGACAGCACTGCTCAGAGTGCAAGTAGCCACTCTCTAGCTTTAAACAAATCACTTCTAAAGATTCGTCTTTCTCTAGGTTCCCTGGCAATGGCCGCTCTTGACTATGTCCAAGTGAAAAGCCCTGAAATACTCCTGAGATCTGCATAGGAAAACCAGTGTGAAAGGACAGGAGAACTCATGGCTCCAAACTGTAAAATGTTTGCAAGAATAAAATGTGCACAGATTTAAAAAGGTTAAGGCAAGTCTTAGGGATGAAAGTGCAATGGACAAGGGACGGATGGAAAGATGCCCTGCCTCTCGCAAAGCTAACCTCCAAAGGTATGCAAATTTACATTTTGGCCATTATCAAATATCAAAAGCAGGACAGCAGACTCTATTGAAAAGCTTGTGGAGCAATGGAAGCTCTGTGCATTTCTGGCTTCTGTGCTGTGATAGGCTCGGAGAGCCTTTGACCTACCGCTTCTGCTTCTGAAAATGAATCTGTAAGAAAAAAGGGATAGACTTAAGGAGATATGTATAAAACATTAAAGTATCACCAGTAACTGAGACTACTACAAAAATTAAAGCAAGCACAATATACCTGCAAGGCCTGGCGGCACACAGAAGAAAGGGAAACAGGCTATCGGATGAGACCTGATAGGCTGTGGACATATGGTCGGGGAGGAGGTTCCCATCTGTCTGAGGTCTAGCGGAGGTGAATAGAGCAGAAGAGGGGGCGGGAGGATGGGACTGGTAAGATACAAGCGAGGGGATAATATTCGAGATGTAATCTGGACAAGTTATAATAAATTAAAATTCAAAAAGTAAAAAATATATATGTATTGATCATGAGGGGTTTCCACGGTGTATGACTTACTAAACGCAAAAGGAAAGTTACTGAGTTGTCTGCATCTGACCTACTTTAGGGAGGACTGAAAATGCTTTTGATCTGCAAATATGACTCTCATTACCAATCTGCTTGAAAACTTGAGGAAGGTTAGAAAAAATGCACAGTAAATAACTACATCTTGACGACAGCAAAGGGTGATGCTGGAAGGAAGAAGAAAACTATTTTCTGACTGTATTGCCTGACTGGCTACAATGAGCACGCAATTATTAACTGTAGTTTAAGTGAAATTTTAGTATAAATGAATAAATAAAAAAGGATTCAGAGATAGACTTGAGATAGTGTATAGTCAATTATGATGAAAGGCTGAACTTAAATTCTGGCTGTTTAATTTTATAACTACTCAAACAATGTGACTTTGAATATGGTCTCACGATTATGATAGAAAAGGAGCCTTTCCAAACTGTTAACACAAAATTACTCTCATACCACTTGAATATGGTCTCATGATTATGATAGAAAAGGAGCTTTTCCAAACTGTTAGCACAAAATTACTCTCATATCACTGTGGCAAATGCAGTATCTTCATTCATCACAACCAGTGACTTATTGTACCTTTCAGTGGGCCAGAGACCATGTGAGCTTATAACAGCACAGATGTGGCACTGTTGGAGTCAACAATATTAACCAGAAGCATTTATTGAAGAGTAATATCAAGGAAAACATACAATATGTTAATAATTAAAAATAGATAACATATATACAGGACAGCAAATGTGACAGCAAACGTCGCATTCCAGAAAAACAACAAATGATAACAGAAAGCTCAAAATACCATGTGTAGTTAAAATATTTATATCAAACATTACATATATTCCCTCTACATAGAAAAAGACTGTAAGAAGAAAATTCACAATAAATGTTACTGGAAAGTGAAACTATGAGTGAGCTTTTTCTTATATTTTTCAGATTGCCTATAATAAATATGTATTAAGGGAAAAAGCCCAGATCTTTCTGGAACTGGCACCCTTGGGCTCTCCATCCTACCGTCTCACTAGGAACCCATGGTCCTTATCATCCCTCTAGGATGCCGATGGCATTTCAGAGAGAGTAAATGAAAACAAAGATCTCTCAACAGTATTGGAGCCAGGAGTGGCTCGGCACTGGTCCCTGCAGCCATCTCTACCAGGCGCTCACTGCCACCCACACAACTTCATCATTCAGATATCTTCCGCTCCCATGCAACACATACACCTTCCTACGTGCACGTGTGCGTGCGTGTGTGTGTGTGTTGTTTAATTTCTCTTCACGTATAAAGCTCAATCAAATGGTTTCCAAACTGTGACTTTTGCTCAGAACTAACTGCTTCCTCCCATATACCCCACCTTTTACTCCACTCTAGCACTTGATGATTGGATACTACCATGAATTTCCCATAGACTGTGCCAGAGCAGAGGCATAGCCTGAATGATCTCTCATAGCTGGAGCTTCCTGAGGTAATAGAAAATATTTGAAGCCTAAAAACATATATACATATATGTGTGTGTATGTGTGTGTATAACATTATACAGAATGAACAGGTTGTAATGTATTTAGGAATATGCATATGTAAATGCATATATAAATACAGACATGTGTATATGCATATATATACACATAATAAGAATTAGAGAAGCCACAAGTTTGAAAGGGAGAAAAGTAGGATAAATGGGACGGTTTTTAGGGAGGAAAGAGAAGGGGGAATGATGTAATTATAATCTCAAGAGTATTTATAAAAACTATTTGGTAAATAATCAATATACAGCTGAATAAAAACAAAAGACAATACTTAATCCTGTGAAATCATAAAGATATTCCATCATCTCCATCCTTGAATCATCAAATAAAGAGAAAAACTAACAAGGTGCATGGGTCAGAGTTCCTGATGAATGGGAGAATCCTAGAAGCCTAAGCAAGAGAAACTTCTAGATTTGACCTCAGAATCAAAGGTCATTTTCCTCCAATGAGGAGTCAAAGTGGGCCCAGGCTGTTAAAGGTGGCTGAGGATTCAGTGCCTTGAGGAACTAGGGACCCATCCATTTCTACTGCAGTTGGAGCTCTGTGGCCTGTCAGGTTCCCAGACACAAAGCTTTAACTCACCCTGGAAACAAATGACTATGAAGGAGCGTTTTAAAACCAGGCCATGTTGAATTATTGAGAAACGATGTCTATCCTTTGTGTCGGTTTTCTGAAAATACTTTTTGCATTGTAAATGGGATTTTTTTTTCAAAGAAAAAAAATCACTGAATCTGCGTGCAGCCAGTTTTGAACATACATTTTAACTGACTGAATCCTGAAGTACTTTTTTTTAAAAGAAAGGAGCTCAAACTAATGGAATTTATTATTACAGGCAAAGTAGACACGCAGGAAGAGGCCTTAGTGCTCTGGCAAAATCATTCCCAGATGCCAAACACAAGTAAACAATGGAAGTCCAAAACGCTGAATGGAAGCAGGGCTTTATAGCTGGCTGCTATCAACACACTCGCTCTCTTACATAGGCCCCACCTCAGGAGAGGAAGAGTCTGGAAACTGGTAACTGCACCAACAATCACAGGTCCTTCCCAGAGTTCTGGGCAGCAAGATAGCAATCTACCAGAAGACTTTAATTGAGGCAGTGCAATGTGGTGGAAACAGGACCATGAATAGTAAAGCCTGGAACAGCAGCCTCAGATCCATGGACACTTTATATGTTCTTTTTCACCTTTAAATTTTTTGTAGCTTTTATTAAATTGGTCCGTTCACAATTTCACACGTGGATGTAGTGCATTCTCATTACTGTCACCCAATCCACTTTTCTAACTCTCTCCAATCCCTATAAGCCTCTTGTCTTTTTATTCTGTTTTGTGACTCACTGAATTTAATCAGGGCCATCTGTGTGACCATGGGCTCAGAGCCATTCTTTGGAGCCCGACAGTTCATCAGCGGGTGATTAACTAAAGGCAATACCTGTCTGTCTCCCAGAATTCATCAGTAGCCAATAGTTCATGAGGGAGGGGCAGGGCCATGTGATTCCCTCCTCCCTGATCTATGACTGAGTATTGGTAGACCCAGTCTTCTCCAGGTCCACTGCAGGCACACAGCAACTCTGAAATCATGACCATGTTGCCTGTGCCATGGCCAGGAGAAAGCATCTCACAGCTGTTGGCCTAATCCTTGAGTTCTTCCCTTTCTACCATCCCCTTCCTACTATGTTTACTGAACCCTAGAGGAGGTAGGATGAATGTCTAGTCCAGGGCTGTACACTCCACCATTGCTTATTCTTAGCACCTCTGTGTCCATTAATGTCTCTAACCAGACTCAGCAACTTCTTATTCCCATGATTTTCAATTTTGATGCTCAATTCAGGCATAGTTTATTTTTATATTTTAGGCATTCTAAACATAGAGCCTTCTTAATTTTATTTTGCTTAAAATGAGTTTATCTGTACATAGAATTTCATGTGTGACTCTCTTCATAGGTCCTGTGTGCCACAAAAAAAATACAATGATTTCATAGATTATATCAATCTAACAAAATATTTTAGGCTGTGCTATGGGTAAAGATTAAAATAAACATGAGCCAGCATTTGGCCCTGTAGTTTATTCTTAATTATCCCATTGAGTTGTTTAAATTTAAGTTGAACAAACAAACAACAGCATGGTGAAATCTTAGCTCCTGGGAGGCTAAGACATCTGATTGTAAGTCCCAGGCAATAGCCTAAAAAATAAACATTCAAAATACATTTTTCCCATTTGGGTATCAAAGAAATGCTCATATTTCAAGGAACTTGTTTTTCCTGTGCAAAATTAGGTTGCAACTTCGCAGCAGTGTGTAGATTCCATGGCAATTTGTCTCTATCAGTGCCAGCAGAGACCCTTGGTGGGAGTCTAAGAGATGGTTTAATTCCTGAGGGACAGTAGTTAAGCTCATCCCTTTGGGCTAGAAGTACACAGCCTACAGCCTTGGCACCGTGGACATTTTCATTGTAGAATTCTTTTCCTGTCGGGGCGCTACTGGGCACTTACAGTGGTAAAAAGGTCAAAGGCCTACCTGCTCTCTGCCCACCTCATGTCAGACAAACAGTGAACCTATCTCCAGACCCTGGCAATATGGCTCAACGGGTAAACCATTTCCTGTGCAACCATGAAGACCTGGCTTTGTAACTTCAGCACACAGGTAAAAAGCCAGAGGTGACGACAACCCTGTAATCACAGCCATGAGAAGTGGAGACAGGAGGGATCCCAAGGCTTATTCGCTGCCCAGTCTGGCTGATTGGTGAGCTCCAGGTTCAATGAGAGACGCTATTCAAGAAAATAAGCAAGAGAGCAATACAGGAAGTCATCATCAGGCAACTTCTGGCCTCTATATGTGCACTCACAGGCAAACATACCCATGCATATGTGTGTACACAAACACCCCCCCCCTCTCTCTCTCTCACACACACACACACACACACACTCACTCACTCACTCACACATACACAGAGACGGAGATGGGAGGAGAGATGGGCAGATAAAGATTGCCTAATATCCCTTGTGGAGAACCGCTGAGAACCATTGAGAAAGCTTTGTTCAGGGCAGAGGCAGGCTAGATGTTCTCAGCTATGGCCAAAGAGAGATATCACTTGTATTCACGGTGTCAGGCACAGGGTTGAGGATAGTTTACTTTATATTGGTAGTCATCATTATCCTTAATTTGCACATGGAAGAACTGAGGTTCACACAGAGAAAACGGCAGAGCTGAATTCCACTTCTTCTACATTCAGGTGGCCTACCCCCTATGGCTTTGGGTCACGTGTTTCGCCTTACACTATGCATCCAATTTGAGTGTGTGGAGAGATCACAGGGGTAGTAATTATACCCAATGCGCAGAGGGAGGAATGAAGGATGGGGACTTTTCAATTGGTCCATCTCTAGTCAAGGAGCTGAAAACCATTTGTCAAGCCTAGCCACTAGAGATTTCAAACATCATACAAGCCATTGGTGGACACAGTAGGCACAAAGGATGCAGATGACCTGAAAAGGCTGAAATGCCTGTAAGGACCTTTCTACAGTACTGTGAATGCCCTGGAAACCAAGTAAAGACCTCTGTTTCCAAAAGCAGATGAGCCACAGGGTCATTCTCCCAGAGAGCAGAGCAGAAATCAAGGTCACAAGCATTTAGGCAGAGAGCGTTGGTCTTGTTGGTCTTGGCTTCAAGCTCTGCATGTGATCCTCCTCTCCATGAAAGCTTTGATTGTGTTCACCTCTCAAGATCTTGGCCTCAGGAGCCAAGGGCTCACTCCAAGGCTCCAGGGCTAATCCGCCTGTGGCTTGCTCAATGCATGTGATCTGAACCCGTGGTAAGTGTCCAGCCCCACACAAGCACACAGTATCAGTGAATCCAGTTACCATGTTGTGTGGGACATCTTGTGCCTGCCTCCTCTCTTAGATTTCTTTTTCTGGAGATCCCAGAGGCTCTGCCACTTCAGGGAGTAGGCACCCACAGGCTTGTTCAAGTTCCCAAAACTGAAGGGGCAACTGCTAATCTCCAAGATTTGGTGGGCTGCTCATGGCTTTTAACTCTAATCACCATTTTCTTAGTCATGAGTAATCTCCTCAATTCTTGTCATCTGCTGTATCTGAGCTTCCGGCCCTGACATATCAGAGAAAGCAACTAGATAAATAATTACAATGTTTTGGGGAGATCACTTTGTTGAGAGTAATCCTTGACAAGGGACCCTTGTTTATAAAGTGTGGACTAAGGTTATGAAATATTAAATTGTATGCTATTTTATAACTGATCTCTAAAACTCCATTTACTCATTCCGACACTGAAGAGTTCTGCAACCTACACTTTGTAATAAGAGTCTTTACTTTTGGATGTGGCAGGCAAGAAGAAAGAAATCTTTTTGATTTGGGGGCGGGGGGAGATTTTTTGAAGTTCTTTCTGGTAGAAAAAAAAAATAACCAGTAATAAAAATTAGATGCAGGGGTGGGGGGAGGAGGAGAAGGATGAAAGAAAGTGACACTTTTGGATTTGTGGACTGGCTTCAATACTGTTCCATGTTGACTTGGATAGCACAGGACATGCAGAAGTTTACAGTTACTAGGTATTAGGAGGAGAATGGACCATAGACAGAAAGGCCTGGAAGGCCAAAGTGATAGGATGGAGAAAGATTTCATCTGGAAAAGGGACCTGGCTGGAGACTCTGTGAGGAAGGAAAGTGTACTTAAAATGTAAGACTGAGATCTTTAGAGATCTCTAATCTATACTCGGAGTCCCCAGAGAGAAACGGAGTCGAGTGTCGACGCAATACACACAGGATTTTTATTGAGCCGACCTGCCGGGGGTCTGTCCAGTTCTTTCAAGCTGCAGACCTCCCAAAAGCAGGAGCAAGTGATTTTCTATATCTTTTTTGCAAAAGCAGAATTTAGCAGGCTAGCAGGGAGGGGTTAGTACATGTCATGGGCAGTGGAATATTTTTAGACAGCTGGTTGTCCTTGGACCCTAGGCACAGACTGAGACTTTGAGTCAAGTTGCACTTATTATTATCTTTAAACATAAGCCAGCTGTCCTTGGAACAAGAGGGACCCCACAAGGGGGCCAAGTAGCTTTCCCTCGTGTCCTGGACACACGGTGATCAGTGATTTGATATTGGTACCTTGGTTCAATATTGATATTGCTTTCTGGACCCTCCAAAAGCAAAGGGTCCCAGCACTTTTCTCACAGAAACAAGGAAAGTAGACTAAAATTTCAGCGAGAATGGGTATGAGTCTGTTTTAGGCAACATTGCCAGATTATAAATTAAACATAGCTCCTTGCGGCACAGAAACGATCGAGGACATCTTTTTCCGCCACTAGTGACAGACTGCGCATGTTCTTGGGAGGCTTGGACCTAGTCAGATGTTTCTAAGGTGTATTTGTTTTCCTTTGCTGTTTCTTCCTGCTCATCACCTTGGGACGTGGCATTACCCATGATGCTGAGGGAGACAGATGCGAACGGTGCCCTGACAGTGATTGGCGAGATGGTTCTGAGCGTGGTTCTTACTGAGTCTCACCTCTGTGTCTTCTATGTCAAGTCAGGCTGACAGCATGTCATAGCTCAGAGTCCGCTTCGGTACCATGGTGATGAGGGAAGTGCGGAGCCTAAGAATAGTCTGATAGTGAGTACAGGAGTTTAGGGAAGAGGAAGTTCTCTTTCCAGGCAAACTTGTCGCATATTTTAACAGAATCATATAAATACTGAAGGATGTATATTATGGGGAAAACAAGCGCCCATTTCAAGTAGTTAAATATCAGGCCCTTTCAATAAGTCAGCATATAAAATAACTCTTGACATTTTGTATATGTACACAGCTGCCTTTGCACCCCACAGCATTGTGCTCTGTCTCCCATCCCACTGGTCCTTTTTCTCTTCCCCAAAGTTCTCTTCCTGCTTTCACGCAAATAAATACATATTTAAATACATGCTCTACAGATGAGAACATGCAATATTTGTCTTTCCTTTTTCCCTTTGCTTCTTCTCTCTTATTCTTCCTGCATCACTTCCTTAAGGCTCCTTCTCCCCCTAACTTCCCTTTTTATTTTTAGTTTCATACCCCATATGTGTATTAAATCTGGATTCTGTCCATGAGAGTAAAAATATTTATCTTATTTGCATAGTGTGATGATCCCCAGTTCCATTCCCTTTCCAGGAAATGCCATGGACTTTATGTAATCCAGCAGAAAGCACGACCAATTAACATTCATCCTGCTGTCTGTTCCTTAGAAGTACTCAGCCTATGGTTGGGATGGTGAGAAGTCTTCACGGATACAGGATTTGCTCTGCCAATATCAACATTTGAGTTTGGATCCCAGGGGCTTGTGGGTCAGGCAGTCAAGCCAAAATAGTGATTCCCAGGTTTAATGAGAGAACCTGTCTCAGAAGTTATAAACATATGCACACACACGTGTGTGTGTATACACATATATGAATATATGTGTATATATGTATGTGTATATGTGTGTGTATATATATACATATATAAAATATGGACCCTGTGGTGTTTATATTTACATGCACAGGCATAGGCAACCCTTCTAAACTGTACATGTATACACATTTGCAATGCATACATACACAAATACACACATACATGAAAGTAATATGTGATTATCCATCTTACTGGAGAAATAAGTCCAGATAATAATTATTTGCATTGTCATTGTTTTTAAGGTGTATGCCAATACTTTTTGTGGTTCCCAATTTTTAAAAATCTGAAATATAATTATATAATCCCCTTCCTCTCTTCATTCCAACACCTTCCACATGCCCCGACATTCCCTCTCAAATCCATGGGCTTTTCTTCTTCTTTAATTATTATTGATATGTATACACAGAAAGAAAGAGATGCAGCCTGCTGAATCTGTTTAGTGTTGCTTACATGTATATAATTTCAGGGACGGCCAGTTAGGGACTCATCCCAGGGAAGACCAATTCTCTGTCTCTCAGCAATGGTTAATTGCCTGTAGCTCCACATCTAGCGGTAGACCCTTGTGGTAGTTTGAATGAGAATGGCCCCCTTTGACATTTGAATACTTGGTCCCCAGTAGGTAGAACTCTTTGGAAAGGATTAGGAGGTGTGGCCTTGTTGGAAGTGTGTCACTGAGGGTTGGTTTTGAGGTTTCAATAGATTCCCAGGGAAATTCCCAGTTAGGTCCCTCTACCTGGAGGTTGTGCATCAAGATGTGAACTCTTGGCTCTTTGCTGTTCTGTCATGAACACTAACCCTCTGAAACTATAAGTCAAATTAACTGCTTTTTATATAGGTTGCCTTGGTTATGGAGTTTCATCACAGCAATGGGAAAGTAACTAAGGCAGGCTCTGAGAGCTTTCCTCTTCTACCTTAGCATGTCTAATTGTGTTGTCCTTGTTCAGACAGCCACCAAAAGTTTTATTTTTGGTTTTGCTTTTGTGCATAAAATGCAAGTAATCCTTTACATTAATAAAGCAGTAATTAAAACTTTGAAACTGCCCTAAAAGTTTCTGGGCCAATGTAAGTTCATGTTTGATGAACTTGTTATTTTTCTATACTCAACAGTCACAAGAATTAAGAATATGAGGTAGAAATGTGAAATATAGAGTCTTAAAAACAACCTCAGCTTCGGAAAGCTTATTTTTCCTGTTGTCATGAATCTTTGATGATTCATCAATCTAAAGCCAATTTTAAGGGCATCATTCCAGACCTACTGAATTGGAACCTCTGAGTCAGTCTTGAGGATACATGTGTTTTTAATCTCTGCAGGTGACGCTGATGGACAGCCAATGCTCAAGATCACGGATTTTACATACAATGATATGATGCAAGAGGCACCACTGTGGGCTCAGCATTATTTTTAGGTCTCAGAGGCACAGTCAATATTGGAACAGGCAGGACACACCTTCTCTAGAAGCTGGAGAGATGTGAAAAGCAGAGAGACAGCAAGTTACTTAGCTGCCAGAGGGACCCTGGGGCAGAGTGACAGTGACAGTAGAAAGGCTTTGGTACCAGTGTGAGACCAGGAATAGCTTGAAAAATCCTGGAGAGCATCTCTGTGATGAGCCAGTTGCTCTGCTCTTTTGAAATCCCCCTGTGCCCCCCAAAAAACAGCTTCCTAGGGAGAGGTCCCCACCAGCTCAGTTGCCCTATTTCATATATATGTGGAGATTCGTGTATTTTCATCATTGTTGAGTGAGCTAGGGTTGCCTCGTGTGCCTCCGAACCCTTAAATCTAACTGTATCTCTGGCCTCAGCTGCCTGAGTAGCTGAGACTACATTTTCACCAATATACCCCACTGTCTCTAAAGTTTTAAAGGGCCCTCCCAAGATTCCCAACACTGAAAAAAGTGCTGAAAATGTAACATGTCCACCTGCTGTGTAACATGGCACCTGCTGTCAGGTGCCATTTCAAATGGATCATGAAGTTGAACCTTCCAAAGGAAAAAGAAACGTCACACTTACTATTAGTCTTATAACAGAGTATGGAACTGAGTCCATAAAATAGTCTCAGACTGTTTTAATTTGCTATTGGCTGATTGTTGTTCCATCCCCTGTTATTTAAGAGTCTTTTCGTAAATTCTCTGTTTGAACTGTGATATCTAACAGTACCAACTCATAAACTGCACTGTCAGTGTGCTCGAGGAAAACAGAAGACCTGCCCAGCTCTGTGAGAGCCCCCGCAAAGCCTCCCATAGCACTGACTCCTCGGTTCACTCAGAAAAATCACTGATGAGGGCTGGAGAGATGGCTGGAGAGAGTTAAGAGCACTGGCTGCTCTTCCAGAGGTCCTAAGTTCAATTCCCAGCACCCACATTGCAGCTCACAAATGTCTGTAACTCCAGTTTCAGAAGATCTGACACCCTCCCCCAGACATAAATGCAGGCAAAACACAAATGCAAATAAAATAAATAAATAATTTTTTTTTTAAAGAAAGAAAATCACCAAAGCACTGTATAATGAGAAGGTGGCGAGTTACCAGTGTGGTGCAGTTTGCATGCTTTCAACACTCACATGGACTCAGAAGAGATGCCTAGATGTACACTTTTACATATGTATTTTAATAACTACATAAATCTTATAGCTATATGTGTTTTACTTGTTTTTCATATAATCATTTTCACATGTAGGTTTACACACACACACACACACACACACACACACACACACACACACGCGCGCGCGCGCGCGCGCATGCACGCATGCACATATGCATACGCACACACACACCCAGAATACTCAATCTTCTCCGTTATTACTCTGCCACTGTAGTATCACACAAGGGTAGGCTATCACATGACGTTTCCTCCTGTAGGAAGTCACCAAAAGGCACCTTGGGGGATTTTCAGCCATCCTTCAACCACTGGTCCTTGGCTGTTTCTCTATCACAGTACACCAGAGGGCTGTACACCCTGTCAGAAGAAGGAACTAACAAGAAGCAACTTAAAGGTGGGGGGTGGGCCTTAGCTCACAGTGTGAGGGCACAGGCCACCACAGGAAAGGCATAGCAGCAGGGGCAGCTCGTGGCTGTGGCAGCAAGAACAAGAGCAAGCAGCTCAGGAAGCCAAGGCTAGATTAGAAGTGAGGTTGGGCTAAAAACCTCAATGCCTTACCCTGCCCCCACCCCCATGCCTTACCCTGCCCCCACCCCCACGCCAGCGGCCCACTTCTTCCAGCTAGCTCCCATTCCCCAAAGTTTCTATAATGTCCGAAAACAGTGCCACATGCTGGGGACCTAGAGTTCAAATGGATGTGCCTCATAGGAGAGACATTTTATAAGCTGTAATGTGTCGTGAAGAGAGTCTTTCCTGTCCTACCCCACCTGGGAAACGCATCCGACTAGGGAGTGGGGGAGAGAGAGAAAAGGGTGACACCACATAAGCAGGCTTTTAAAATGTCCTTACTGCAGCCAGGTCTTAGCTGCAACCTCATCCCCCAGAGAGAACCACAGTGCAACCCAGGAAGGACTCTGAAGTGGGGTAAGCCTCAATCTAGCTCTGGCAATGCAATTATTTGCAGAAAGGCCCTCCACTGCCCTTGGCTTCTCTGAGTTTTCACTTTTCTCATCTGCAAAATACAAGAATAGATGGCAAGTATTTCGAACAGTTCTTTAAGATAAAACTTGGCATTCGATTACATAAACTGTTGGGCACAGTGTCTACCACATGAAAATAATGAATAATTGTTGGCCATGCTTATTATGACCAGCGAGTGAAGCAGAGCGGAGAGAGGCTGCCTGGTCAACACCCTTATAATTAAATATTTGCCACAGACAACATGGATGCTAATAAATCATCTAAGAACTCAGATGAGACACGCCTGTTCCACAGCCACCTCCTACCAGGCTACATCACAAGGATCTGGCTTTATTAAAAAGGTTTGTTAAAGGGGTGGGGTGCACATGCGTGCTTGAAGCAAGCTACTCCTACCACCAAAGCAGTTGAACAAAAGGCATGGTTGGTGTTCAGAACCTATGGCAAGTGTTTATCTTTTCTCCCTGGGTTCCTGGGAGCTCAGAGAAATGGCCTCAGCCCTAGCTGTCAAGTTAACAGAACAAAAACCACTGCATATTCCCTCAGAAATGGTGACGGGCTTCCTGTAAAGGTGCTGCCAAACCCCAAACAATATAAAACAGTTCTTCTTTTCCCAGCATATGAAGGACTCTCAGGCTACAGCACATCCCCTGGTGGCCAGATAATGATGGCCCAGGTTGTTCTCCATTTATGGAAAGAGGTTTCAATGGATCACATCACAACTGCATCAAATCTCTTTCCCTTAACAAAGAGCACATCACACCAAGACATGAAAATGTGGGATTTCTTGCGTTCCAAAATTCTGATTGCTACAGATTAGTGCCTTCCCCCCGCCTGCCACCCCTCGCCTCCCGTCACCCCCCCCACCACCCCCTCCCACCACCACCCCTCCCACCAAAAAAAGTCAAGTTGTTCAGGTCCTGTAAGTTCTAAACTCTGGTGAACTAAGGGTGGGTATCAATGTGACTGGGCAGGAGGCAGTCAAAGACCTAAGGGTAAGCAACTGGTGCTCCTGAAGTACTAGCCAGTCACCAGAAAAACAGACATCTCTACCAGGAGTGGAGAAGCCAACTCTAGACACTCCTACTCTCTACTGTCTGCTACAGCAAAGCCCCGGAAAACACTGGGAAAGTAGGGATTACAGAAGAACCAGAAAAGCACATGACCCCAAGGCAGGTATGTCAGGGTCCTCATCCAGAATTTCTTTCAACACTTTAATGGTTCTAATTAGATCCTACCCTAGAATATGAAGCTCTTATACTATTATACCATGTGGGTGCTGGTTGATTTGGTTTTTTAAGGAATTTATCTTGTTGGTAAAAAAAAAAAATAGTCAATCATGAAAAATGTATGTTGACATCTCATGAACATGGGCGGGGGGGGAGGAAATCAGGGCTATTTTAAAGGCGCCTGAGAACTGTGAAGTGGCCACAATTGTTCGTTTCTTTCTTTTCTGGCAAGCTGTTGTCCCTGTATCGCCTCAGCTGATAAGGAAGAAAAGTAGGCTTACAGCACACGGCATGTCTGCATCTTGACTTCACTGTGACAAGTGCTTTCAAGAGCAGAGGAAACTTGGCTAAGCCTGGAGGCCTCTGATACGACACAAGCCGCTATTTTCTAATAAGTAGGTTCCTCTATACCCTTTCTGTCAGGATATATACTCTACCTCAACTTAAGTGCAAGCTCCCTTTGCTCTTTCCATTAAAGTTAAAGGAAAGGAACTACGTTTGTATTTCAGCGTGACCAGGAAAAGGACATTGGGCTTCTCCCCACCAAGAAGAAGAAGAAAAGCTCGTCCTTCATGAAACCCATCAAATGCAGAGACAATAGGTGAGACTCAAGTGGCAAAGGGGAGTTTGGCTCTATACATCCATGCAGTAGGAGATACGACTCAGAGTGTTAGTGAGAACCAAAACATGCAATGGAACAAAATAATAGTGGGGAATAAGCCCCCAGCAATGAAATCCAAAGCCAGAAAAACAAAAACAAAACCTTGCCTTAAGGGGAAAACACATGTAAATTTAAAATCATAGCGAGATTCCATGTAACTCACTGAACCCCATGCATGGGGTTGGGTGGGGCGGGGGACAAGAATGCATAGTTTCATGTTGTTTCCTTGTTCCAACATGAGAAAAATGCTAGACCAGAGCCATCGACACCTTCAGCAGAGCTGATATAATACTGGCCATCTTGGTTCCCTAATGCCAGTTCCTGGCAGTGACTCCCACATACCACTGTAATTCAGTACTGCTTTCAAAAGGAATAACCTAAGAAATCAACTAAGCAAATGAACTACAGAAGTTGACAAGTAGCAACAACACTCAGGGCTGGTCACAAGTTTAACAAGTTTAATATATTATATTTGGACAGTCCTACACACCAAACCAACCAATCAACCACCATCAAAAGCAGATTGATTCCTGCCACCCACAAAGACACAGCATGCAGAAGCAGCTCAAATTATGACCAGTACAGTCCACAGAGGGAGGCTATTTCTTCTAGACTGGTACTTCAAGTGACACTGCGGCTAACTGTTCAATTTACAGACAGAAATGGAAGTGACTTAAAAGCAAAAGCCTTTCTCTGTTCTATTTGTTCTAATCCACAATAGTCCAATGCTGCAGAGAATTCTAGAAAGGAACCGAAAGTGGGAGGCTCAGCATTAGGACTAATACCTTGACTTCCTGCACACTGCCGTGCCCTTTGTTCTGCGTTTTTTGTCTCTGCAGGTTACTGTTGCTCTGCTTCTACTCTACATCACTCCCTGAGGGGTGCACAGTAAATAACTTAAAAAAAAAAAAAATAATGGCTTACTTTGCTTCAAACACTCATGCAGGGAGGAAATAAAATTAACTTGCCCCAGTATCAGATTTGGAAGGACTTCAGAGTGAAGAGGAAACAACAAGGAGGTTGCTGAAAGGAGGCGACTGGAAAAGTACTGCGCGCAGAGAGGCTCTCGCCTCCACTCTCCATGTGATGACTAAACTTTGGAAAATACTCACAAAGTCAAAGACACCAATGTCAACCATTAGGGGAAAAAAACAAATGTTAGATTAAAAACCAAAAAACCAAGGAGCTTAATAATAGCCTTTGTTTCCAAGGGGATATTTACAAATGTTTCTTAAATTAGAAATACTATAAAAGGTATTGTAGAAGAGTCCACTGTCCCACCTGGCTGTTTGAAATTCTTTGCTCTGCATGCAGTTAAACATAAAACGCATAATTTTCCTTTGAGGTCCAAGAGTGAACAGGGCTTTCAAACACTTCTACTGTAAGGGCCTGAACATCTGAACCTCTGTGTTTATGACCCACACAAACCCTGTATTTGGGACAGAGTGTGCAACTGATCTCTAGTGGCCCCCAAAGAACTACGCTAGCATTTTGCCCCAGTAGGGGAGCCATCAAAATAATATAAACAATTGTTATTTAGTTCAGGACAGACATTTTGCTTTGACAGACTTGAGCATGTTGTTTGAAATGCTGAGTGAGAAAGGTAGCACAGGAACACTTAGGGCAGAGGTGAAGTCAACGGAGATGCCTTCTATTTATACCGAGGTGACTGGCTTCCTCATGACTGTCCCAACTATAAACAAATGTCACTGCCATAGACAGTGGCCACACAAAAAGCTACTCATTTGCCTCTGGTCTAAGCTAATTTTTAAAATCTATTTCAATGTTTGACTGTGGTAGCAACTTAAAAATTATATCAAGGCATCTGCCATCAGAAGATCCTACATTTACCTGGCCTTGCTGGCACATACTAATGGAAGGATGACACGCCTCGGTGTGATTTGACCCCAGTGAGGAAGTGTCAGGCTAGTAAAGTGGAAATCATTCAGCCTGGAATGCCAGGCATGCAGTTCTGATCGGATTCCTTCTATGCTAGGGTTTTTTTTTTGTTTTTGTTTTTCAAACTTCTGATCATTATCACAGTTATTGGGTCATGAAGTTAACTCAGTGGGGTAACCAGAATGATTCTTAATAAAGTCAAGTGGAATAAAAGAGAGTAGAAGTGATAAGAAATGCACACAGAAAGGTTAAGTAGTATTTCATGAAGTTCTAATTTGCTTCCATATAGCTTGTTTGTGTATAAACACAGGCACATACATGCAACCAACAGAAAATAATGTGAAATTTATTATTCCCAAAACACTGGTAAGAAGAAGTCCATTGTTTCACGTGGTGTCTATACTTCTAGAGCTCTCTGTCAATGTCCTTTTTAACAAGGTAGGTGTGAGAGAGTGAAGAAAGACACTTTGGTCCCTATCAGCAAACAGCTGAGGGGGAGGGGGGCAGGGGAGGCAGATCTGCTAAGGATAAAAATATACCTCTCTACTTGGACAACATGTTGGAATGTGGGTATCTGTCTTAGTTTGGGTTTCCATTGCTATGACGAGACAGTATGACCATGGCAACTCTTATAAAGAAAAGCATTTAACTGGGGCTGGCTGATAGTTTCAGAGGGAAACGTGGTGGAACACCAGCAGACACAGTCCTGGAGAAGGAGCTGGGAGTTCTACATCTTGATCCACAGGCAACAGCAGGAGACTGTGTTCCTCATTGGGCAGAGCTTGAGCAATGGAGATCTCAAAGCCCGCCCAGACAGTGGCACACTTCCTCCAAGAAGGCCACACCTCCTAACAGTGCTCCTCTCTATAGGCCAAGCATTGAAGTCTACGGGGGCCGTTCCTATTCAAACCACCACAATATCTCACCTGAGGAGAGAACTCCTGCAAAGTTCCCATTTGAGTCACATCTTTGTTCAGATAGGATAGCTTGTTCTGAGTCTACCATACTATGAAGGCGCAGATGGAATACACAGCATACTATGGTAATTATGGAAAGCCCTTCTTCAATGGGTGGTCATGTGACCATGTATCATCTCGGTGGAACAAACCAAGGTCTGCCATAATTATTCCTCAACATAAACTAAGAATACAACTTCCAACTCCCAGTCCCCACCAAGACAAAACAAACCTGTTCTTCCTCAGTGTCATCAGGAAAGCTTTGCTTAATTTTAGTGTTCTGGAGGGAAATTAAATGCTTTAACCTCTCCAAGGAGGCACTAAAGATACACTTGCCAGTTTATGGGTTTAAAAGCCAGGGGTGGTGGTACATGCCTTTAATCCCAGCACTTGGGAGGCAGAAGCAGGCAGATAGCTGTGAGTTTGAGGCCAGCCTGGTCTACAAAGTGAATCTAGGACAGCCAAGGCAAACAGAGAAACCCTGCCTCGAAAAACCAAAAAAAAAAAACCCTAAAATAAGACAGAATATTATTTAGCAGCATGTCAATGTGTGTATGCACACAAACATAACCTATATGTGCATATATATCCATGCATAAATGAGCATATGCATATATATACACATTTGTGTATGGTGTATAATTATATTCTCAGGCAAATTTTTCCACAACCATTTGTCAAAAAATGCCAGGTTTCTGTGTACTCTCTCCATCTTTCTACCCTTAACAAGTTATACCAAACACATACGCCAAATAGTAAAACTCTCTCTTAAATGACTGATCACTACTTTGCAGTAAACAAATGCCACATGCATTCAAACATTGGCATTTAAATATATATATTTTTTTAGACTTAGCTTCTCCCCACCCCCTACCCCAGGGGATGAGATACTATAATCAGTGCTGCAATGAATAATCTCTGTGCCTGTTACCATCCATTATATAAGGTAGACGCCATTCTGGAAAGTTCCAAGAGCAGACGTTAAATTTTAACAGATGCTGCTGACCAACTATCCCCTTTCAAAGACCAAAATAATTCACACTCCTCGACCAGCCTGTGGATAGCATCTCTTTCTATTTTTGTCAGCACTTACATGGTTACCTCCTTTTCTCTAGCTAATATCCTAATCTATATGGAACTGATTTTATAATGCATATAGTAGAAGTCAAACTGTATTTTTTGTTGTTGCTTCCTCCCACCCACCTCCTTTTAAATGTGGCCTTACTATTTAGCCAGGGATGGCCTTGAACTCCTGAACTCAGCATCTACTGCCTTTTCCTCCTGGGTCCTGGGCTTACAGACGTGTACCACTTTGCCAAACGTCAAACTGATTTTTTTTTCCAAGCCAGTTATTATGAAGCTAGACTTTACCCCACTGCATTGCATACACTCAATTCCAACACATTCGAAGGCTTATTTTGAACTGTGCTGGTGTGAGTGCGTCAGTTTTCATGACAGCAGCCACTGTTGTGCCGGTAAGTATCTAGAGCCTCAGACTGGCATGTGGGCACGCCTCACAGGAATTGCCTTGCGAGTGAATCAAGGTGAGAGTAGGTGGCATCATTCCCACAATGAAGCCCTGAACTGCCTAAGAGTGAGGGAAGCTGGCTGAACAGAAGCAGAAAGCCTTTCTCTCTCCTCTGACTTCCCCTCAGCGATGCACTGCAATCTGTAACCGTAAGCCAAAGAAACCCTTTTTCAACTCGGTCGCTTTTTCTCAGAGTATTTTATCACAATGGCAGACATGAAGCTGGAATAATACATACCGATAGGCCCCAGGGCAAGTTGTGCTTTTTTTTTTAAAGATTTATTTATTTATTATTATGTATACAGTGCTCTGCTTGCATATACTCCTGCAAGCGAGAAGAGGGCGCCATATCACATTACAGATGGTTATGAGCCACCATGTGGTTGCTGGGAATTGAACTCAGGACCTTAGGAAGAGCAAGTGGCGCTCTTAACCACTGAGCTATCTCTCCAGCCCCAGTTGTGCTTTTTATACTCGCTATTTATCTTTTTCAGTTGGTCTGAGAGCACTACATACAACTCCAAAACACTTTTTTGCAGCTTTAAGGGGGACTACACCAAATATAGTTATTAAGTAGTCTAGTGGAGTTTAAGATCCTCCCTGGGTCATTTTGGTAGTTTCTTTTTTTTTTTTTTTTTTTTTTTATGCCTACTCTAATTCAAGTGTTGGTCATCTAAGCTCTACTGTCAAATCCAGTCTGTCATTGGTACAAACTACTTAAAAGGAGCAGCCAGGCGTTGCCGTATAGTCCTAATCTCTATCACACAAATGCTTATGGGCTCATGTGCTATATAAACAGACACAGCGATGTTTGAGTGCTTGTCACACATGTAACTCACATTCCACAGGAACGATTGAAATGTAAGTGCCATCACCTACCACATAGCTGAGACTTGGAGGCTAAACAGAGCTTTAGACCACAATACTTACATAGCTCCTGTTCAATACTAGAAAGCCAGGGGCCATGGAAGACCTCTGAGAGCCTGTCCTGGGCTCTTAGGATCCTAAGAGCTCACTAAGATTCCTCAGTGGGGTTAACCTGCCTGCACTGCATCTACTCCAGAAGCAAAGACTACTGTGAGAAGAAGCTGTACCCAGGGCTGGAAAGATGACTCAGCAGTTAAGAGCACTGGCTGCTTTTCCAGAGGACCCTTATTCAATTCCCAGCACCCAAATGGCAGCTCACAACTGCCTATAACTCTAGTTCCAGGGAACTCGGTACCCTCACACTGGCATGCACGCAGGTAAAACACCAATGTACATAAGAATAAGTAAAAAAATTTTTTTGAAAAAAGCAGCAGCTGTACCCAGTGCCTAGAATATCACCTCCCATCCAGATGGCAGGTCCCCTCCCGTTCTACCTTTAGCCAACTCTCACAGCCACCCCCTCAACACTCCTCTGCCACTATTAGAGGGGGACTCACTCATCTCCACCTCACTCTCCCCGAAGATGCAACACCCACACGTGGCTCACGACTTGAGCTCACGACTCTGGGAAAAGGCAGCTTGTCCTTACACATCATGAGAAGTGACAGTGTGATGTGCTTCCTCAGCATTTGCCTGCTTCCTTTAGGCCCCTCAGCGTATCTGACTTCTACAAGAAGGCATTGATCCAATTTGGGTGGGTCTGCCCAATGCCCAGACGAGCAAAACACACTGCAGACGTCAGCTCAATATAGTGTCCTGTCAAACATTATGTCTGTCTACCTGCCCTTCTCATACTCTTGGTTAATATTTGTAACTGGTTTCTAGAAGGTACAGCTACATATAAGTTCGTCAATACCATCCTAAGGCCAGAGGTCTTAGAGGTACCCTTGCCATTGAAAACTAACGCAGGGGTCAGGAAGGTAGTCCAGTGGGTAAAGGCATTTGCTGAGCAACCCTGAAGACCAGCTTGAATTTTGGGATGCATGTAAAGGTGGGGAGAGGGAACCAAATTGACAAAGCATATGTCCTGGCATCATTCATGTACACACACACACACACAGACACACACACATACTACTATCACTATCATCATCATCATCATCATCATCATCATCATCATCATCATCATCATCATCTTTTTTTAATTGGCCCAAAGGCAGAGCTGGAAGGATGGCTTAGTGGTTAAGCAGTGGCTGCTCTTCTAGAGATCCTGAGTTCAATTCCCAGCACCCACATGGCAGCTCATAACTGCCTATAACTGTAGTCCCATGGGATCCCATGTCCCCTTCTGATGTGCAGCTATGCATGCAGACACCCATATACATAAATAAATAAAATCTTTTTTTTTTAAGTGGCCCAAAGAGATCATCTAGGCGGGAGACTCCTGGGGAAGGACTGTCCAAATCAACAGCTGATGAAGAACTATCCTGATATCCCAAACACTGGCCCCCACCCCCAGTCCCTGAGTCAATGCAACAACGTGCAGCATTGACTCTCCAAGTTCTCCTTTAAAATCCTGGCCTTTTGCAACCAGAGGCGGAAAGGAACTGTCCGAACATCAGTAGCTTGCCCAAGGCCAAAGTCGACTGGTACAGCCTCGATGTGTAAAGTTAACTACGCTGACACATTTGCATCCATACCGGTTCACTCACGCATCCCCAGAATCTAGACAGAGCTTAGCACACTGAAGGTGCTCACTGAATGTTTGCATGAAAATATTATCAGATAGTAACATATGCTTCTCTCAACACCTCGTTCTTTATCTGCTCATAATTTAATATTGAAATCACAGGATGCTGAAGAAGTCTTGTTGCTTTCCTCTGACTCTATTGCCTCTGAGAAAGTACAGAGAACCAGCTGGCTTCCTTCCCTCCTGAAATAGTGCCCAAATTCTCCAAGTATGTTAGTTCTTCCTTGTGTATGTGTGCACATATGTGCACAGGTGCCTGAGTGTGTATGTGTGCCTTCAAGGGGTGTCTGCATCTGTGTACACACACATGTGGAGGCCAGATGACAATGCCAGCTGTCTTTCTAAGATGTTCTCCATCTTATGTTTTGAGACAAAGTCTCACAAATTTAACTAAGGCTGGCTGGTGGACAAGCTCTGGGGAACCCCCTCTCTGCTTCTCCTCAGCACCCCTAAGCTGGGATTAAAGGTGAGCAGCATTGTGCCTGGGTTTTTATGTGGTTGCTGGAAAAGGATCCAAAATCAGGGCCTCATGCTTGCGTGCAAGCATCGTGCTGACTGAGCCACGACTCTGGCCCTCTTTCTTGTTTTCTGGCCTAAGTGGTTCTTGATCTTCTAAGGTGCATTGTTCATCTTTCTTGGTTACTCCTCAGTCTTCTATGGGAGGATTTTATAATCTGACATTAGTCTTACAGAATTTTGGTCCTGGAGAAGCGCTATGTGCTAACAATTTGAGTCATGTTTTATTGGATTTACTCAGTCATTGAAGATTAATTAACATTGTGCATACATAACTTAAGTAAGACCATATATTAATAACTGATTTTGTTGTCCTAATATTCTTCAATCTTTTTAGATCTTAAAGAGAAAAAAAAACCAGATAGGCTTGAACCCTACTTCTGAGATTCCCTTAATCTACCATTTTCCTCTCTCTAAGGTTCATTCTTGTTTTGTTCTTTTAGTTTTTAAAAGTGGAAACACTTTTAAAAACTAAAAGATTTAGTGTGTGTGTGTGTGTGTGTGTGTGTGTGTGTGTGTGTGTGTGTGTGAGTGCCTGCAGATGCCAAAAGAGGGCATGGAATCCCCTGCAGTTGGAGGTGCAGGCGGTTGTGAACTGCTAAACCTGGGGCGGTGGGCACTGAGTTCAGTCCTCTACAAAAACATTTAGCCTCAACCCATCTCTTCCAATCCAGCATTTCCATTTTCACAGGTTTGGTTGTAGTCACAGTGGGCAGACAGAACAAACAGGAAGGAAAAACTAAATTCAGTGGGGGTGAAAGTAAAGGGATGAGAAGTTCATTCTGCTATACTAAAGCTATTCTATGCACAAAGGATGATGTCATAAACTGTGATCAGCACTGTAAAACAAACAACAAAAAGCCCCACAAAAACAAAAACAAGAAAACAAAAAAAAAAAAGTTCACATGAACCCAAATCCTAAATAGAATTGGAAAGAAACTGCCTACTTGAGAAGTATTCGGGGGAAATTTTGGTTTTGTTTTCGGTGGGTCTTTTATTGTTGTCTGTTTTGTTTTGTTTGAGACAAAGTGTGACACTGTATGTAGTCCATGCTGTCCCAGAACTAGCCACCCTCCAGTCCTAGCCTTCCCAATGCTGACATTATAAACATAAGCCACCACACCAAGATTTAAAAGTTTTTTTAAAAATTTTAGAATAGGCATTCAACTATTTATTTAAAAGACAACTATAGTTCCATGCATGCAGTTTTTCCTAGTTAACACCATGCCTTGGTGTGGGGATGCTTACAATTACGGTTCACATTTGAGAATGCCTACTCTCTGACCTATAGCTTTACGCCATAGAAGTCCTTCTGAGGAACTAAAGTTGATTGGGGATGGAGTAGGGTAGATGGAGGTGTAGGAAGGGAAGGAATGACAAGGAAAGTTGTCTTCCAATTACAGAACAAAACCAAGGCAGTGTACCTAGAATTCAGTCTATTTTTTTAAGAGATTGAAAAACAAAATCTAATCCAGTGATAGGAGTTTATCTTTGGAAGTTGGGAATTGTGGTGGTTATCTATACCCATGGGGAATTATTTTAACTAAGTTAATTGATATGGGACAACCAAGTCCACTGTGGGCAGCACTATTCCCTAGCCAGGGGATCATGAACTGTTCCAGTGGAGAAATGGAGTTGAGGAGGCCATCCACCACCTAAGAATGCATGTATTGGTCGATGGTCTTGACTATGGATGCAATGTGTTTCAACTTCCTGCTCCTTTATTTCCCTACTCACATAGACTCTGAAATTGTGAGATAAATACACCTTTTCTCCCATAAATTCCTGCTTAATCCAGACTGAAATGAAACTATGACAGGGAGAGAGCAATTTTTTCATTATCATTGCTGTTGCTGTTGTTGATGATGATGACGATGATGTTTTTGTTTGGTCTCACTTAGGCCAGGCTTACCTCATTGTATAGCCAAGGATGACCCTGAAATTCTGATCTTCCTGTGAGTACCTCCCAACTGCTAGGATCACAGGGGGCCACCACTACACATGGGGTCAGTGGGAAGAGTTCAGCCAGTGCTACAAGTCAAAGCTCTGGGCTCGTACAGCTTCAGAGAAACTGGCCTCTCTAAGAAGTGACTTCAATCGGCTGATAAGACCTCTCTATTCAGAGCATCAATCACGAAATTGAACAATCTCCAGCCACACTGAGACCTTCAGCTGTTCCACTACTCCACTTCCTCAGTGGATTTTTCTAAAATTTACCCAAATATGTGATAAGAATATTCAATCATGCTATTTATTATTTATCTTATCCCTACAGCCTTAGCTTCATAGTTTCCTTTTTTGCATAGTGTTTTGTTTTCCTACAACACTGTCTGATACACAGAGAGTTTAGATCATTAGACAGTAAAGAGCTGAATAAATCAAAGCCAAAAATATGGTGTTTTCACTAAGAAGATTTCTGAATTTTTGGAACTTATGTAATATGTGAAAGAACTTGCTCTACTGAGAGACTACCAGACTTATAATTACAATTTTAAATGTTTAATTAGTTAAGTAATTTAAACTTGTGGTTTTTAAATGGAAATCTTAATAAATTTGTAATTAATAGTGGATTATTAAGGAGAATTTTAAACCTAATATTCTTTTTTTCCTTTTCTAGCTTTATTCACTTAAAAAAAAGTAATCATGCAGCACAGATAGCAAATCTTTGAGTGATGTTAAACTCAATATTCTTAAAAGCTTACTTTTTAGATTTCTAAGATTTAAATACTCGGAAATGCTAGACACTTACAAAATGTGTACTGACATATAAAGTAGAGCATTATAGTAAACAAATTTGTATGTCACATGATATATTATTTGAATATCGTACCGTACAAAGTTGCGTTGAAAACAATTACTGTTCAATAAATATATAAAAATTAAGTTGTTAATTATATAATTGTTGATTTTGCAAACAGAAAAAGATTAAGCCACACATAAAAATAGAAATTCTCCTAGCCTGAAACTTTAATAAAATGTTGGTATTTACATTAAAAATAAGCTTCTGGTTTTTTTATTTGGCTTTGTTTGGTTTTCTGAGGAACAGGGATGAATACGTCCACAGGGCTATACAAGGTCACAGATGGCCTCATTCAGAGACTGCATCACAGGAGTGAGGTCAGAAAAACAGGGGTTTCCCTCTCTGCTGCTACTGCCATGGTGTTAGTTGGATCAATCCCTTCATCTCCACAAAACCAGGATGTTGTGTGAGACCACCTGTCAAGTCCTTTCTAACTCTTATTCATGACACTGCCGGAGGGCACAGACTTCCAAAGCAATGGGCTGGGAAAACAGGATTGCTTTCCATGTGAAAGGCAGGAGTATACTGGCAGTAGATGGGTGGCATCTGAGGAACAGAAGTGAGGACAAACAGTGTTCCTGAGTGACATTCTGCAACTCGAAAAAGTAGAAATGGGCTTGGAAAATGGGGGGGTCAGAATATGCCTACAGGGAGCTAGCTGTCCCGTGTGATCATGTGCTCGCTTCAGTGTATTGATCACCAGCTCTTAAAAAACGTAAGGAATCAGCAACCAATGCTTATGTAGCTGCACACAAGGGGTAGCTCCGTCACAACCCCACCACAAGCATGACATCTTGCAGGACCCAAGCAAACAAGTGCTTAACAGGATTACTGTTTCTGTTGGCGTATTTGCATTAGTATTCGAGTATGCTAAAAGGATATGGTTTTAAATTACAGTCTTTCTGTGGAGCTTGTATAAAAATGAACTTTCACCAAGGTGTTGGAATAAGCTAACGACAACTCAAGCATTCATTTAACAAAATCCATCCCGAGTCCTGTGAAAGTGAGAGACAACCCACATGTTATGAAACTTTTGTGGGCGATTTTTCTCTGCTGAAATTCTCAACAAAACTAAAAATATCCTCCATCAAAAGGCCACTGAAATTCAGAGATGAATGGATTCATACTCACGGACATTTCAAACCACAGCAGGCCATCGCTGAGGCTGCAGGGAAGTAATGCATTCAGAAGAGGAAATCGGCACAGTGTGAGTTTAGTGCAACAACTTCTGCTGGTGTGAGAACTGTGACTACATCTTCTGATAAATCTGAATCTACGAGATTAGCAGAACGTGCCACGTGAGCAACACAGGAGAGAATGCTACCAAGCCACTGTAGCTTGCTTGATCATCACAAATGGAGCAGGTACTGCCAGTCCAGTGAAAATCAGGGGTCAGGCAAATCATCCTCCATGTGTGACGCTGGAGCATCTCCTTTCCCGTTTCGTCACAATCCAGACAAACCCAAGACAAACAGGAAAGCTTGCCACCTCAAAGATGGTTCCTTTGCACATCTCACAATGCTGGTCATCTCTAAGGGTCTCCCGGATGCTCTTAGTAAGTTATACATCGGCACTCCAGTGATTTCATTTGAACTCTAAGACTTGAAGCCCACAAGGACTCAAGTGAATATTAGAATTTACTAATATCGTAAGAGGAAGGAGGGGCTGGTCCAGAGAGTTTCCTGAAGGCCACCATCGGATCTCTTGCCCCAAACTGAAAAGGTTCTTTTGGGGCTGGAGAGATGGCTCAGCGTTTAAGGGCACTGACTGCTCCTCCAGATAGGTCATGAGTTCAATTCCCAGCAACCACATGGTGACTCACAACCATCCACAATAAGATCTTGTGCTCTCTTCTGGCATGCAGGTGTACATGCAGGCATAATACTCTATACATAATAAATAAATAAATATTTTTTAAAGGTTCTTTTTTCAGTCTTGAGGCAGCTTGTCTTTTCTCCACTGTTTCTTCATCAGGAGCTCCAAAGGCAACTTCCTTGTGGATTTCTCTCTCCCCACTTCCTATATTTACCTCTTAACTTTTGCAAAGCCTCCTCCTTGTTTCTTGGCTAGAACAACTTAGTTCTCTCCTAGCTTGTGGGCAGTGTTAGCTTGATACCCCAGCTCCCAGCTTTAACATTGTCTTGAAAGCTTTACTACCATGGCCACATAGTAATAGTAGAGTACTGGCACTTTATTTTCTATTTTCTTCCTTCTTTTCCTACTTTTTCCATTATTTTTCTTTTCTTTTTCATGTGCTGAAGATTGAACATGGAGCCTTGTAGATGGCAGGCAAATTATCTAATATATCAATTGTGATTTTTGCCTTTATTTCCAGACAGCAGTCATCCAAGTTGCCGAGGCTGACTTTGAACTCATTCAGTAGCCCAACCTCCTGACTCCTCCTCCTCCCTCAATCTACAAGTCTGCAACACTAGATACCTCCTGACAGTTTGTTTTCTATGGGGTTTAATTTTGTTATCACATTATTAGTGTGTGCGCATACACATGTGACTATGTGTTCCATGTGCCACTCTTCCGTGGTGTTTACTTTTTTATTATACTATTTATTTTTATGTATTTTCTCTGTCTCTGTCTCTCTCTCTCCCCCATCTCCCCCCTCCACTCTCTCTCTCTCTCTCTCTCTCTCTCTCTCTCTCTCTCTCTCTCTGTGTGTGTGTGTGTGTGTGTGTGTGTGTGTGTGTGTTGCACAAGCCTGTGGAGGTCGAGGACATCTTTCAAGAGTTTGTTCTCTCTACCATTTGGTTTCCAGGGATCAAACTCAGATTATCAGGCTTGGCAGCAAATGCTTTACCCATTGAGCCATTTTAATGGCCCTTAAAATGCTTAATATTATTGTAGCACTTCCTTAACATTTATTATATTTAATTTTAGAAGCTCTTTGTATAAAAAGTTACAATAATTTTTACACAATTCATTTCTCATGAAAGTTGAAAGATCATTATTCTGATCCCATCTGCTATGATTATGAATAATAATTATAGGATTATGTTCTATAAGTGCCATTCATTCATTTATTCTTTCATTCATTTATTTTTTAAGAAGTATTTAAAAAGTGTGTTCCATGAACCAGTCATTGTTCTAGCTAAATTGAGGAAATATCAAAAACAGAAAACTGTCAAATTAGCTACCTTATTGAGTCTATTTTCTATACAACAGGAAAAACAAACACATAATTATATATGATATAAAATATTTTCAACTGATGGTGAAAAGGCAAAGGCTTTATAAATATATATGCATACATGATGTAC